>NW_005179080.1:348598-516592 GCF_000350225.1 Chondrus crispus
GCTCCCTACCAATTCCGGACGAGATACCCAGTGATAGGACGTTTGCCTATAGTGTGGAAGAGGTCGAATACGTCGATCGAATGTCGACGTACCTCTTCCACCGGGACCCCCGAGCTCCCCGTCGTTTTATCCTTTCAGAGGTAGCGGGGCTGTACGTCAGCCCCCGTCCTCGTGCCTACTCAAGGGTCCGTGCGGCTCTGCAGAAGTCCGCTTGCGCCCTGATGCGCATCCACCATATCGCCCTGGCTCCTAATGATTGGTCAGCGTACCGCCACGCCGATGAGGACGACGGTCGTGTCTTCCCATCCGCAGCCTTCTCTCCGGGCCTATCGCGAAGCGATTTTCCGGGGCTTCCGCCGGGCGTAGGGGAGGCACTCCCTTCGTTGGGAGTGCATCCGTTACTCCCCTACGCATTGAAGCATTTCGGCTTCGCGTGTGCTGACTCGAGGCACCCGGCGTATGAGGAACTTGTCTACAATTACGAGTGCGAATGGGCGTGGTCCACCTGTAACGCTTTAATGAGCGAGGTCTCGGTACATGGACGCTCCTTCGTACAGCCCGTCGGTGTGCTGTCCTTCCTGGGTCGCGTCGCGCCGCTTCTGCCCGACGTGACCCTGCACCCCTTGGAGCGCGGTTCCCCGAATGTCCCATGGTCCTACACCTCGGTCCTCGACTTGATGCACCGCGCCGTCGCGGTGCCCGAACGTAACAGGCGACCGTGGACCGACTACACGACAGGGACCCGGAGTTCCTTCCTGGCTTATATTGTCAAGGAGATGCCTTCGTGGCACGTCCGAATCCTCTCCTGGCGGCCCCCTCTTGGAGCAAAGGGGGTGTCGATTCTACTGCGCGAGAGGCACGACGGAAGAGGTATCGCGACCTCGACGGGGAGTCCCCAGCCGTCGCGTCGGCTGGGACGAATGTGGTACGGAGCCTTCCCGTTATCGGTTCCCACACGGTAGCGGAGCCTACGTTACCTCCGCTCCCCTCCCTTGGTTCCTTTGGGTACCTTGGTACCCCGCGGGGCCAAGCGCTCCATCTCGATTTAACTCGCCGAGAGATCACCACAATCCTCAGGTTGTCCCGCGCCCTGGGGAACCTAATTGATCGGACTTGGAGCATAGAGGGCCTACTGCGGACCCTGACGAACTGGCATCTTGAGCGTAGCAGCGAGGCGCGTCGCCTCGCGGCGGAGCGCCAGTGCTTCGCTGCGGAGCGCGACTCTCTCGCTGCACAGCTCCGCGACGCCCGGTGCGAGCTGGAGGTCCTACGCGATGCCTTCTCACGTCGCGCGAGGGATCTCCAGCGCACCGTCGTCGACCGCGATCGGTATCGCGGAGAACGTGACGCGCTCAGAGCCGCTCGTGTTGGCCACCCGGAGCGTGCTGCGTCCAAGCCGCGGCAGAATCTTCGAGATTCTTCTGAAGGTCGCGGGTACGGCCTCTCGACGACTGACACGCCCGCGACCTCTGCTGATCCGCCTCGGGGTTGGACTCCCCACGGAGAGGCCGGACTTCCTCTGCTCCATGAAATGGAGCCCGAGTTGCCGTCTCATCCAAGTTATTGCCCCCCAGAGGCGCGTGCTTCCGGCCCGTCAGCGCCCTCTAACGGCACGAGCCGTTGAGCGCTCGGGTCGGCCTATGGTCCCGTACATCGTCCGTTAGCTCTCTTCTTGTAAAGCCCCTAAGGCATTTTCTTGTTACTTCTCCTTCAACGTTCGATCGTTGTCCTTTGCTTCGGTCGCGTCGCTGCCCCCTGTGCGACCGGCCCCCTTTTTTCGGGTGTGAGGGCCGTATAAGCGCGGGGGTCATACAGGCTACCGCGGATCGCTTCTCCGGTGACCCTACCCATCTCCGGCGCACGGGCCTCCTCGTCAGGGCGCCGCTGCCGCCCTCGGCACACTGGCGAGGGTGGTAACTTCGGCCGTGGTGGCAACTCCCACCCCCGCCAATGCCCCCTGGGGGTTCCGATGTGTCTCCAGGCGGCGGTTCGCCGTTCTGGTCCATTCCCCGTGACGCTTCGCGAGTCTACTGTGACGGCAGGGCTCGGCGCGGGCCCTTCCGAGGAGGTTTGCATTTCGTTGCGTGTGCCGTCGAGAGCCCCTTCGCGGCTAGTCTCGGTACGCCCAGTCGCCCGTTACCGTAGCCGGGATTTCGGGAGTTGTCCGGATCACCGCCGTGATCGGTCCCGCCTCAGACGAATCCTCGTAGTTCCGTCGGCTCGGCTACCATCCCACCCGGTGGGGTCGGTCACGGGGGCGTCCCCATGCTCACCCTTGGGGAGCTCGACCCCGGGGACCCGAGTGATCCGGGTTATTGCCCTTCGAGGGCTTGAGACATGGGCTCCTCAAAGCTGCCGGTGAACGCGCCCCGTTGAACACGCCTACCGCATCGCGTCGCCCCGGTGTGACACGGTGCGTCCCCTATCCATAACATTAAAGATGTCCGCTTCATCCGCCTACGTCCCCTCTCTCTTTCTTCGTCGCACCGACCGAGGTCGCGCTTGGAGTCGTGGCTCCTACCCCCCTCTCCATTCCGGAGGGAGGGGCGGTTGAGAAGCTCGTTAAGTTAGTTGCATTCGGTCTCCGACCCTCCGGAAGCGTGGTGCCGTCGGGTGAGCGCGGGGCCGACGACCCATTCCTCTTCGCTACCGGGTCCCGTACCGGTGTCCTTTTCGGCTCCCGAACGGAGGGTGGCGGGCCATCTGACGTCGTTTCGATGCGCCTTGTGCACTGTGGTCCGTCCCCGTGCCGGCCAACCCAGACCCTAAGTCACAGTCGGGATGCCCGCTCGGTCGTAACTCCTTTCGTATTCCATCTCGTTGGCGTTCGGCCGTCGACGTTCTCTTGCTCCCACTGCGCTCGATACGCAGAATCTCCTTCTCTTGCTGTGTCGACGCGCCTCATCCCTAAATGCATTCGATCGCGCTCCCTCGAGCGGTGTCCAACGGCAGCAACGAAGGAGAGCGACGCGGTCGGGTGCCGTCATGGTTCGTCTGACCCTAAGCGGTGGCGTGGAGATGGAGGCGCTTAGTCTCCGCGATGCCCTTGCGGCTAAAAAAAGAAACCTCGTGGAGTATCGGTGGGGTCGACGCGGGCCGTCGTGGGTTTGAGCTCTCCGGCGTCCCTCGCCGTCGGCGGCGAGGGCTCGAAAGCGCGGGATCAACTCGCGTTCGTCTTCTCCTATTCCGTGGCGGCCCGGTCCTTCGTCGCTCGCGGGAGAACGGCTCGGGCCAGTCGCTCAACCGGTGCGTGGTCGGCCGCTCAAGGAGGGGACTAGGGGCAGGGGCCGATCGGACGGCGAGGCGCGCGGGCGGCGCCGTGCCGCGCCTTCCCGGACGGAATTCGCCTCGGTCGCGCGTCCCGGGTCTTCTTTGGGTCTTCGTCTCGTACGTTAGGCCTGGTGCGACCCGTGTCCTGTATGCGGGAAATCGAAGGAGACGTGCGAAGCGCAGTGGAGATGTTAGAGGCGCCAGCTGTCGGGGATTCGCGTTCTACCGCGCCTCTCGCCCTCGACGGCGGGGAGGGCGCGGGCTCGAACGCGCGGGAGCAGCTCGCGGGAGAACGGCTCGGGCATCTCGCGTGATTGGTACGCGGTCGGATGCGTGCGGAGGGGACTGTGGATGAAAGCCGTTCGGTCGGCTTGGGGGTGTCGGAGCCGGGATTGCGCGGCGTCCGCTTGTCGTATTCGCACCTCCCTCCCCTTTGGTGAGGGGGCAGACGTGTGTACCGCCTGTCCGGTACCCGTTGTACCCTAGCTCAGCGCCGTCGGCCTTCTCCTTGCTTTCGGTATGGCGTACAGTACCCCCGTGCGCCATGCACGTGCTGGTGTAATTGCCACCGTTGATTTTTCGTTATTTTAGTGGGATCGTGGCGGGGTGATTTGGTGATGACGCAAGCGGTGTTGGCGCATGGCGCGCACCTCCGGCGCCGCTCACGTGCAACGTTCTCATCCCTCGTAATTTTCCTTATTACGGGGCATGTCTCGGCGGCGGTTTTGAAGTGTCTCGCGTCCGTGCGCATATATTGGTGCCTCTCCGACTGAGTTGCTCTCGCTTCCTCGCTCTTATTGAACGGCCTTAGCGCGCGTTCTCTTGACGCCGCTCTCCTCGCCTGCACGTCTGCTTGCGCGTTTCGCGCGTCTTCTCGGGCACAACCCAAACCGAAAGGACCATGATCCGGTCTTCTGCCGGGCTGTCTAACCCGGATGCTGATTGATGGCTCGCCGTGAGCTTCCACCTTCTCGGATATGCCGAGACAAAAGCGACGGGCATTCTGGTCGCTAGTTCCGCCCACCGAGGGGTTGTCTTGATTCCACCGCTGATCGCTTCGTTCGTCAGGCGCCCCTCCTCGCCGTGGTGGCTAGACTTAACGGATCGTCCAGCAATCCTGTTCGGGGGAGGTCGTCCGACTTTTCCGATCCGAACGGGGTTTTGCGGTCCTCGTAATGTCGGTCATTACGAGGGCCCAACATTTTTTTTCAGGCAGTTCGTACTGTCCTGTTCTTATGTATCGCGTCCTTGACGTCCGAGAAGTCAAGACGACTTGACTAGAACACGTCCCCGGCTGTGACCCTCCGATAGGGTCCGCCGTCCTCCTTCGCTTCCCGTTTTCGTCTGTTCGTGCAGGCTGGGGTTAATCCGCGAAGGAGCGGTTGAGGGCCCCCCCCTTAAGCGTGAACGTCCGCGTTCACGGTTTGGGTGAGGTCTCTGCCGGTACGTCTCCGGAGGCGTTGGGCGTAACGAGACACCAACTCCTCCGGGACGTGAGTCCGCGCAGTCCAAGTGGGCGCGTCGTAATCCGCCCACTTGATGAGGAACTCCGTAGTTCCGTCTTCCATAACTCCATGTCTCAGTAGCCGTTCGACGACATACTGCGTTCCCGCGGTGACCTTATCGGCGAGGTCCCGCGGGGTCGTCGTACTTGCTCGTGGCGCGTCTATCGGAGGCGGCGCGTACACGCAGCGGTCGGCGGAGACTCGCTCGGTGACCGCATCACGATCGATCGTGATGGCTCGGCGGTCATTGGCGAGCACGCGGTAGGGTCCGACCGCGGGCGAGGCGAGCTTGTTCGATGTCTTAGCCCCATCGGTGGGGTTGAGATAAACGTATTCTCCGGGACGAAGACGGGAATTAATACGTCGTATGCGTTTATCGAAGTCGCGCTTGTAGCGAGCCTGCGTGCGACGCAGGCTCCCGTAGGCCTTCTGGATAGTCGAATCCAAGGTCTTGAGGAACTCGGCACGTTGGTTCCCCCTATCGGAGGGCGGCGCGTCGCCGTCCGCCTGTCGGAGAGAAAACTCCGGCGGTGGCCTGCTGAGCACGAGCTCAAACGGCGTGGTGCGTGTGGTGCGATGTACGTGGGAGTTGTACGCATACGTAAGCGGCCCCACGTACACATCCCAGTCGTCCTGGTGTTCACCCACGTAGTTCCGCAGCATCGAGGCGATTGTTCGGTTATAACGCTCGACTTGCCCGTTCGTCTGGGGATGGTACGCCGAAGTGTACAAATTCGTTATCCCCAGAACGCGGCACGTGCTGTGGAAGAACTTGGCATTAAACTGAGGGCCGTTGTCCGAAAGCAACGTGCGAGGGACGCCATACTTGAACACCCACGAGTCGCAGAACGCAACTGCGACTGTGTGCGCTGTTATCGTGCGGAGCGCAACGACTTGCGTTAGCTTACTGAAGCGGTCCGTAATCACGAGCAGGAACCGTTTTCCTGTCTTCGTCTTGGGGAGCGGCCCCAAGATGTCGATCGCGAGGCTCTCGAGGGGCCTCGTAGCTGGAAACAATCTCAATCGGTTGAGATGTTTCCTCAGCTTCACCCGGTTCATCGCGCAGGTTCGACACCCTCGCACCGTGGCTGCGACGTCTGCAGCCAGGTGGGGCCAGTAGTACTCGCGTCGAAGTGCGTAGTACATACGGTTCTGGCCCGGGTGCCCCGCGATGGCCGGGTTGTGGCACAGGCGAAGGAGCCTGGCGCGGAGCGTCCGAGGCACCACGACCTGAACGATATCAGGGTCGAAGGGGTGTCTCCGCTTGAGCACCCCTTGGTGGTCCTCGAAGAACGCGGAGTCCCGGGACTCCGACTGTCGTGCCAAAACGGTTTGGCAGAAGTCATCCACGCGTTGCTCCTCGGCTATCTCCTCTATCGTAAGAGGGGCCGGAAGGTCGTCCTGCGGTGGGGCGACCGGGGAGTCGAGCGCGCCAGCCTCGGGGTCTTCGGCGTGCTGGATGTCGGCGGCGTCGAACTCGTCGTTCTCCTCCCAAAACGAATTGGGTCCTTGGAGAGCGGGGTCTTCGTCGTCACCTCGCGGTTCGTCGCGCGTCCGTGCGCGCGACCTTGTTCGGGCTTTGGCTTGATTCCGTGTCGTTACGAAGACATGGACGGCCTGATGATCACAGCTCGCGGTACAAGCGTGGTCCGCGAGCTCGTTCGATACGTCTCGAACTGTCGTGCCCCCGTCAAAAGTGGGGATGTCGTCATCCACCTCGACGGTGGAGCGAAGGTCATCGGCGACCTTCGGCGACACGAGTCGTGACAGGGCATCGGGCACCTGATGCACGCGTCCGGGGCGGTACTGAATGGTGAAATCGTATTCAGCCAGACGTAGCCGCCACCGGGTGAGTCTTCCGGAACTCTCGGTGAGGGACATGAGCCATCGGAGGGCGTCATGGTCCGTCCGTACGGTGAACTTCGTGCCTTCTACGTACGGCCGTAGTGTGCGGACGGACCACACTACGGCGAAGCACTCGCGTTCAATAGCGCTGTAGTTGCGCTCACTATCGGACAGTGAGTACGACCAATACCCCACGGGGCGCCAGTCGTTCGGCTCTTCGTGCTCCTGAAGTAAGGTGCAGCCGAGTTGGTAGGCACTCGCGTCGGTGTCTATCATGTACGGACGACCGTGCCGGGGCAACGCGAGGATCGGCGGAGCGATCATGCACTTCTTAAGGTTCTCGAACGCCTGAAGTTGCAGCTCCGTGGGGTTATAGAAATCGGGATCCGAATCCTTGCGCGTCATGTCGGTCAGAGGACGTGCAATCTTAGCGAACCCCTTAACGAATCGGCGGTATACGTTACACGCCCCGAGGCCCGAGCGCACTTGCGTCAACGTCCTCGGGAACGTGAACGTCTTGAAAGCGTCGGCCGCCGTATCTGCCACGCTCAACTTGCCTGGGGAGATGACGTGCCCCAGGTAGTGCACCTTCGGTCGGAAGAAGCTGCACTTCTTGAGCTTAAGGGAGATACCGGAACTCCGCAGTAAGCTCAAGACGGTATCGAGATGCCTCGCGTGTTCTCCGTGCGGACGGGAGAACACGATCACGTCGTCGAGATAGACGAGGCATATTTGCCAGCGGACTCCGGAGAGTATTATGTCGAGCGCACGTTGGAAGGTGGCCGGTGCCCCTTTGAGTCCAAACGGCATGCGCAAGTGTCGAAACGTGCCCATGTGCGTCGTAAACGTGGTCTTATCCCGGTCTTCCGGAGCGACCGGGATCTGCCAATAACCGGAATTGCAGTCCAACGTGGTGAAGACGGCTGCATCTCCTAGCGAGTCGATGCAGTCGTCCATTCGTGGCAGCGGATACGAATCCGCTGCGGTCTTCGCGTTGAGACGCCGGTAGTCTACGCAGAACCGAAGAGAGCCGTCTTTCTTCGGTACGAGCACCACCGGGGACGCCCACTCGGTGCTCGCGGGTTCGATAACCCCTGCGTTCAACATCTTGTTGACCTCCTTCGCAACCATTTCGCGCATGGCCGGGCCCTTCCGATAGGGCATAGAACGAATCGGTTTCGTTCCCGGTTCGAGGGGGATGCGGTGCTCCGTGGCTTGGATCGTTCCAAGCGCACCGCTCCATAGACTCGAGTGCTCACGGAGCATCTCGAGCACGTGGCCACGGAGCTTGTCATCATCAATGTATGACAGGTCGATCTCTTTTTCCCAATCCCTCGGTGGATTTTCGGGATCCTTTTGCTGGGAGAGTACAGTACCCCTCGCCGTCGGTTGGCCTAAAGGTGACCGTTCGACCGGGTCGACCCCCCAGCCCCCGGCGGTGGTCTTATCGTCGGAGTTGGATCGGCCAACTCCTACCCCACCGACTTGATCGGTCAAGTCGGTCAGGTGTAGCGCGTGCGCGATCCCCTCGGCGACCTTACGTTCGGGAGTGAGGATCGCGAGGGGGTTGCGCTTCGCGTATCCCACGACGGTGTGCTTCGGAAGCCTCCTTTCTCGTCGTGAGAAATTCGCGACGATGACGTCGAAGGTCTGATTCGGTAGGACCTCCGCGACGCCATTCGTCAGCCTCACTCCATGTCGGTGTTGGAGTGAGGGCTTGGGTTCCAGGAACACGAGGCCCCTCCCCGCGGTTGTCACACGCACGCGGGCTTGTGACATCGCGGGGATGGTAACCCAGCGGGCGATTCGGATCGCTTGCGGGGCCTCCTCGCGTACGTCTGGCCGACCCGTGTGTCGCCCGTGTCGCCTGGTAGGGGGAGTCGACTCCCCCTTTCCGTCAACGATGGCGACGGAACCGCCTTGGCGTAGCTCCATTCGTTGAGCTTCGATGTCGATACATCGCACGTGCGTATCGATGAAGGCCGTGCCGAGAAGGACCGGCACGGCGAGCTGGTCCGCGACTACGAACGGAATTCGGAACACCGTGTTCCTCAACCGCACCGCCAGGCGGACGACGGCCGAAAGCTTGAGGGGGTTGCTATTCGCGCCTGCCAATCGTGGCAGAGGTGCGTCGTGCACGACGTAACGCGTCCAATCGGGGGGAAGGTCGGCCTTCCTCACCAGATTATACCCCGAGCACGTATCAACAGCGATCGTGCGGGGTTTAAATGCATTTCCCTCTGTGGCTATCGAGCCGAGGACGTTGTAGATCTTCGACGTCATAAGGCAAATGACGCCGTCGACAACCTTCGGGGCGACCTTATCGGTGAGGTCGTTCCGTCGGGGCCCTCGGTTTCGGTGCTGGCCCCGCTTGCGTTTCCTTCTCCCCCGTCCTTGGGGCGTCCGCGGATCAGTGACGCCCCTCGGATTACTCGAGTCCGTACGACACGGACCTCTCTCCGGCGACCTTGGGCTCGCGGGAGTCAGGGGGTCGACCGAATCTTTTCGGTCGTCGTTGCCCTCGTCGCCATCGTTACGCCTCACCGGGACGTCGGCTGTCCCGGTGTCTTGTTCTCCTGACGTCGGGCCTTCGGAGGCCTCGACATGCGCTCCCTCCTGTATCGGCATTACAGGAGCTCCCGTGCTCGCCTCCGGTAGCGGGGGATGTATTATCGGACAATACCCCCCGTGTCCTTGGCGAGCACGCGGGGTCGGGTCTAGTTCGTGGGGAAAAGACGGCTCACGCGACCGCGTGTACGTAACCGTCTTTACCCTTTTTTCGAACTACCCGTGCTATCGGAGCTAACCTCCTGGCTATTGACGGCCAGGTCCTCTTCCGGTATCCGGTCGCGTGGGTCGGGACGATTCCCCCACTGCGGCTCGGCGGCCTTGGCGAAGTACTCCGGTACTTCCGGGCCTTGACCTGCGGCGTCCGGTCGTCGCAGGATATGGGGGACGAAGCGAGTCGGCTCTCATTCGTGACCCTCCGTGGGTAGAGGGTACGGATCCTCTACCCAGTCTTGCAGGTACATGATCGCATTTTGTACCTGTTGGGGTAACCGAGAACGGTCTCGGTCTCCTCTTTCTCCTTGTCGGGGGTACCTTGTGTCCGCCTGGCGATAGGCGGGTCGATCCCGACGGTCGACTTCGTTACGACTGTACCCGCCTCCACGGGGGGCGAAGCGTGCGCCCCCACCCGTTCGGTTCGGGAAACCTTGACGCGGGGGACGGCCCTCGCCCACCGCTTGCCGGAGGAGATTACGCGCACCGGGGCGCGTCTCCATCTGGTAGCGGTAGTTCCTGTACGCCGTGAACATCCGTTGTTCCGGCGACAGGAACGGGCACGCGTACATGGCATGCCCGTACGTACGGCATAGCCAGCACACGTACGCGCTGCCGTCCGTTGAGGCGAAGGTCGCCGCGTGCCGCGCCTCCTCATCGGTGAGGAGGGGCACGCGAGGCGCTTCGCCTCCTGCATCTCGGCTCGATATGTCGAGCTCTGCGACCCGGGGGTCTGTACTCCTTGCCACTCTTGGAGTGGCCGCGAAGGCGGTCGCGTAACTCGATGTCGTTCCGGTCGACATCGGTGAAGGGGTTCGTGCCCCCACGGGCCCTGCTCCTTGCGTAATGAGGACAGGGTCGGCCTGCCACTCATCCTCCCCGATATGGAGGGCCGAGGCGGGCGAACTTGTCGCGGCGGACTTCGTAGTCCTGCCAGCCTTCCCTGCCGGTTTCGAATCCGGCAGAGGTAAACCGCGCCGGGCGCGGTACGTTGTACCTTCCGCCGTGGCGATACGGCGGATGGTCGGAAGATCGGTCTTCTGATTGCCTGGCAGCCTTTGCACAGTTTCGGATACTGCGGCACGGGTTGCCGGTGCAAGTCCCCGCACGAAGTAGTGCGCGAGGGACTGTTCGGAGAACACTGCCGTGCATCGGAACGCGGCAGTCTCGAGTCGGTCAGCAAACGTGCTTTCCGTCTCATGCGATTGCTGTCGCGCCGTAGCGACAGCGTCGTACGCTTCACCTAACACGTCGTCCGTGAGGTAGCGTTTTAAGAATTGATTCACAAGCCCCGGCCAGCTCACGTCGTCGTGGAGCTGGCCGGCGCGGAGGCCACGCATCGAATAACTCGTATACAGGCGCTCCGCGTCGCGCTCGAGGAAGTGCGCGAGGACTCGTACCGCAACACCTTCGGTCAGGTGTTGCGAGTTGAAGGTGATTCGGATATCCTTCAAGAACGGCAGCAGCTGGATCGGGTCGGTACCGTCGAAGCTGCGCATCGTGGGACGGATCCCACGACAGCGTTGGACGTACTTCGCGATCCGTCCCGCGTCACCCGAGGTAACGAGCCTCGAGGTGTTGTCCAAGCGGTACATACGATAGTCAGCAACGGCGCTGAACTCTTGGATCATCGTATGTACCGGCTCGAGCCCGGGTTCAGCGGGACCCAGCGTGCCGAAGGAGGTAACCGGTAGCGTACGGACGTCTACCGGACCTGGATGCTCGGCGTAACTCGCCGGCGGGTAGCCGCCCCAGCGGGGATCGACGGAGAACATCGGTTCTCCGGATCCGCGGACGGCTCCCCCACGGTCCTTTTCGTCCGCGTACGATACGCGGTCCACTTGCCGCCTACTTCCGGCGATAGGCGGCAAGGCTTGGGTCTCAGACGCGAAGTTCGCGTCTATCGGAGGACGGCTTCCTTCTGCAGTCCGACTGGTAGCGGCACCAGTCGGACGCCAACCCTCGGGGGCGGCGGCGTCCGGAGGTACGGTACCACCGGGCCCTCTCGGGGGGGCACCGGGTAGCCTCTCGGCCATGGTACGTTCCATGTCACGAGCACGCCGACGAGTGGCGTCGAGCTCGGCGGAGAGGTGCGCGAACGCTCCCAATTGCTCTGCGGACGGAGAGGTTCGGTCCTGGGGTCGTCTCACCGAGGTCGGCCTCTCAGGGCGACCTTGCCCGGACGGTCCGGGCGAGGCGAAACGGGAGTCTTCGACGAGCACGATCCGCGAGTGTAACTCGTCGATCAGTGCTCGGAGATTCTCTAAGGACTGCGTCACTCTATCGAACCTCCCTTCACGCAGGGAGCGGAGTTCGGCCATACATCGAGTGTATACATGGTCCGATACATCGATCCGAAGGGAAGTACGGACTTCCTCGATGTATTCGGCTATGCGTTCGAACATCTCCGCCGCTCTTTCCTCGGAGGATCCGAGCGACGGTTCGCGGTCACGAGGACCTGCGTCGCCGTCGCCCGACGGGGCGGATGGGGACTGCACAGCGGCCGGACTCAGATCCGCCGCTTCGGAGCGGATCGAGGGCTCAAACTCTTGGCTCATCTCGACGCGATCGGTTCGCGGAGGGAAGCGGAAGTCTTCTCGGAGATCGGACTCCAGGGTCTTCTAGGTCGGGAGACCACTGTAGCATAAACACCCCCAACGGAGAGGGGTGTATGCACAGCTCGACGTAGACCCCGTCCGAACGGGAAGACGGGGGTGAAGCGGGACACCAGCTAACGGCACCGGGCGCGGGCCCGGGTAGCGTGGTAGAGCGGGAACGGGGAGGACGCCGGTACGCGCGAGCGGTTCGACGCCTCGACGCCCCGGCGCGGTACTGGGTGACGATCCAGTACCGACGGGCGGAGGCGGAGCCGGCTCGTGGGCGTACCGCGCGCGTCCTCAACCCGCGCTCGGTGCCGCTCTAAGGTAGTTAGCGAACGCTACCTTAGAATAAGCGGGAAGTCGGACCTTGACGGTCGGTGGGTGACAAGTCCGTGCTTGTCCTCCTCCACCGCCGCCGGTCCGCTCCATATTTAATGTACATAATAACCTATCATAATAGTACAGTACCGATGTACTGTAGCGACGTACTGTAGCGGTCGGTCGACACTGTAATACTGTCAGCCATCGGGGCTGACAGTACACGTGTGTGTGCGTTCTTCGGTCCCGCGCGTACACGTGTACACGTGCGCCCCTGTACTCGGGGGTACACGTGGTGGTACTGTAGAGCATCGAGCCATACAGTAACCGATCCGGTTCTGAGTTGATCCAATCTAAAATAAAGCCCCAGGGGGGGTTATACTACACCCGGTCCAGCGGACGCGACCGTCGCGGTCGACGTGGACGGCGCAGTCGACATGGTCGACGCGGGTGACACGGGCGGCTTGCTTGCCGATGCCGATTTCGCGCCGCCGCGCGATGCGGGAACCGGTGCCGTGAGGAGCGTCGTCGAGACCGCGGTACCGGCCCGCGGCGGATCCGCTCGCGTGACCTCGATCCAGAGCGACTCACCGAAGGCGTAAAGAGAACCCCCCGGTGTCGTGGCAATTTCGGCCCCCACCTCAAGCCCCCCACACATCAGCGTGGTGACCGGTACCGAAGGCGATCATCGTCCCGTTCCGATGCCGCCTCCTCCCGCTCCGCAACCGTCCGGCCGGTCTTCCCCGGAGCGCCTCCGTGAGGAGGCCGCGTTCACTGCCCTGCAGTACGCTTGCTCCTTCGAGGGGGCAACAGTTCCTTCGTCAGTTGAGCAGGCGCTGCTGCAGGCGCGCGAGTGGATGCACCAAGCCAAGCAGCTGGAGACGACCGTCGCGGCGCTCCGAGAGGCCTCCACCGCGGCGGAGCGTGAGCGCGTCGAGCATCACGAGAAGCTCCGCGGCGTGCAGGACATCCTCGCGGTCGTTAGCCAACGTCTCGCGGCGCCGCCGATGCCTCCCGCTACGGTCGGGGCCTCGCACCCCGCGCCCGAAGATGCCGCGGCGGCTCCGCCGGCTAAGCGCACGCGTCGTTCTTGAGCCCCGACCCGTTGGTCGCCCCCTTTCGCGTAGCCCATTAGGGGCTTCGCCCACAGTAAACAGAGCCGATTAGCGGTGTTCCTTGTCTTTTCCTTTTGACGCGTGCGGGCGGCAGTGCACGACGCGCGCGAGCGAGGTCGTCCTGATGGTTCGGCCATGCGAGGCCGGAAGAAGCGCTACGCCAGCGCGCTTGTCCGTCCTTGGCGCGTACGCCAATATCGGTCGATGAAAGGTTGCGGGAGCCCCTCAGAGGGCTCGTAGGTATCGTCGAAAGCGGCGTACCTGTACCAGCGAACCTTGTACTCGATGCCGCCGCGGGTCATACGGTGTCCGACGATGCGGTCAACGACGTATTCCGCGTGGGGCGTTGTGGTTTGTGCGTCCGATGCGGATGGAATGGCCGAGGTGACAGTGTCCCCCGGCCCGCGCGGCATTTTTGTGACGTGGTCGATGCTCACGCTGTTCTCCACACCGTCCTGCTCGATGAGGACCGTGGTGTCCGTAGCGGAGCGCACGCGAAACGGCCCCTCTGTCCTTGGTAGAAGTTCGACAGAGAGCTCGTCCGTTCCGGTCGTACCTTGCGCACGCGTGCGTCGCTCGACGCTTGTCAACGGGCGGGGCGGGCGATCAACGTAGACAAAATTGCCCGCCACAAAGACCGGACGGAAGCAGACCTTCTTGTCAAAATCGTCCTTGTACCGCTTTTGCGATGCGGATAATTTCGTCCGAGCGCGGTCGAGAGCGTCGCGAAGCTTGCGCAGCGTGGCGCGCTTGTACTGCACCGGGGTCGGCGGGTCCTCTCGATGTGTCCCCGCATCCTGCGGCACAGTACCGGGGAGGATTAAACCGGACGGTGGCCGCGTTAACACCAGGTCGAACGGAGTCGTCTCCGTCGACCGGTGGACCTGCGTATTGGTTCGCGAAGGTCAGCGGCTGCACGTAGTTGTCCCAATCGCGCTGATGCTCCTCCACGTAGTGCCGGAGGCGTTGCACCAGCGTGCGATTGAACCGTTCGGTCTGCCCATTCGACTGGGGGTGGTAGGCTGTCGTGAGATAATGCCGCACCCCCAGGAAGGCGCATACCGCGTCGAAGAATTTCGCAGCAAACTGGGGGCCATTGTCGGTTAGTACGTAGCGCAGCGCTCCGTAAACGTAGACCCAGTTGTCTAAAACCGCGTTTGCGACGACCGAAGCGGATGTGGTCCGGAGCGGGATACTGCTCGTTAGCTTGGAGAACCGGTCGGTAATTACGAACACGTGTTGGTTTCCGTGCGCGGTCTTGGACAGGGGCCCCAGGAGGTCCATTGCAACAAACTCCAAGGGGCCCGCCGCGGGGAACAGCTTGAGATCCTTTTGGTTCTTGACAAGCGTCCCGCGGGTCGCAGCACACGAGGTGCAATTCCGTAGGGTCGAAAACGCGTCGCTGGCCATGTGTGGCCAGTAGTACTCCCTGCGAAGGGTGTAGTACATACGCGTCGCTCCCGGGTGACCTGCCAACCTCGGATGGTGTGCCAGGTACAGTACCCGGGGGCGCAACCGAGCCGGTACCACGCGCTGCAGGGTCCCGTCCAGCGGGGACGTCCTCACGAGAAATCCGTAACGGTCGATGTCGAACTTCGAGTTTGGCGTCCCGACGGTTTCCGCGGCGAAGCGACAGAAGGCGTCCTCAGCTTGTTCGCGTAGAAATTCCTCAACCGAGATGAACGCAGCGTCGCATTCCTCGGGAGGTATCGCGAGCGCGTGACAACCGTCCGGACGGTCTTGCAGCGGGTCCCAGTGCACATTGTCCAGGAGGGCCTCGCTGCCCTCACCGTACTGGACCGCGAAGCACGGGACCTCATCATCGACCGGTTCGGTGTCTCCTCCATCGGTACGTAAGCGCGATACGCCGTCTGCGAGTTGGTGCTTGACGCCTGGGCTGTACTGTACCTCGTAGTCGTACTCGGCCAAGCGCAGGCGCCAGCGAGCGAGCCGACCGGAACTGTCCGCTAAATTGAGGACCCAGCGTAGGGCCTCGTGATCCGTGCGGAGGTTGAACGCGGTTCCGTATAGATACGGCCGTAGGGTGAGGATGCTCCGCACTACGGCCAAGCATTCCTTTTCGGTAGTCGTATAATTTCGCTCCGCGTCGGTCAACGCACGGCTCCAATATCCGATCGGTCGAGTACCTCCATCGGGTTGCTCCTGTAGAAGGGCGCAACCCACTTGGTGTCCGCACGCGTCGGTGTCCAGCGTATATTTCCGTCCGTAGCGGGGCAGCGCGAGGATTGGCGGCGACACGAGGCCCCGCTTCAATTCCTCAAACGCCGCGTATTCCGTATCGGTTAATATCTCGAACTCGTAGGGCTGATTCTTGCCGGTCTTCTTGTTCAGCGACGCGGCGATCCTCGCGAATCCTTGCACAAACCGTCGGTACACGTTGCCAATCCCGAGAAAGGATCGCAGCTCCGTTTGGTTCGTAGGCGCGCGCGCGCGCGCTCGATCGCGATGACGTTGCGTCGCTCCACCTCCAACCGTCTCGGACGAATGACGTGCCCGAGATAGGTTACGGAGGTGTCGAAAAACGCGCACTTTGCCAATTTTAGCGACACGCCCGCGGTATGTAGAAGCCGTAGTACCTCGCGCACGTGTGACATATGTTCCGTAACGGTTCGCGAGTAGACGATGACATCATCGAGGTAGACCAGCGCGGTCTCCCATTTCACGCGGGACAGGATGATGTCGACCGCTCGTTGAAATGTCGCGGGCGCGTTTTTGAGACAGAACGGCATGCGTAGGAAGCGGTAGAGGCCCGAATGCGACGCGAACGTAGTTTTGTCGCGGTCCTCCTCGGCGATATCCACCTGCCAATACCCGCTATTACAGTCTAGCGTGGTAAAGACAGTAGCATCGCCGAGCGAGTCGATACATTCGTCCATGCGCGGTAGTGGGTAGGAGTCGCGAACCGTAACGGCGTTTAGCTTGCGATAGTCCGCGCAGAACCGCATGGTCCCGTCCTTTTTAGGGACGAAGACAACGGGGCTCGCCCACTCGGTCGATGTCGGTTCGATGACTCCCGTGCGCGGCATGCGGTCGATTTCCTTCTTCTCCTTCTCGCGCGCGATGGGTCCGGCTCGGTAGGGTGCTTGGTAGATCGGCTTTGCACCGGGCTTCAGGTCGATGCGATGCTTCGTAGCATCGATCTTACCCAAGTGGCCGGACCACATGTCCTTGAACTCGGACAGCATGTCCATAATTTCCGACCGGACGGTACTGTCTTCTGCACCAATATGGACGTCTTCTTCCCACGAGCGGGTCTTCTCCGCGTCCGTATCGGTCCGCTCCTTCGCGTTAGCGGGATTGCCACTGTGGGCGTCGTCCGTTTCCAGTTCTTCGCGTCGCGCGCCTCCTCCCGTAGCGGTGGTGGATTTAATTCTGCCATCGTCCGTAACGGGTCCTTCTCGTCGCGCACATTCCTCCGCGGGTGAGAAATTAATCCCGCCTTCGTCCGTAGCGGAGTTTTTGCGACGCGCGTATCCTTTCGTAGCAGTGGAGTATTTTCTTCTGCCATCGTCCGTAACTGGTTGTTCGCGTCGCGCCTGTTCCTCCGTAGCGGTCGAGGAATTATTTTTGTTCCCTCCCCCCTCCTTAGCGTCGGCCTCTCCGGGGACCGGCACGCCAAGTGTCAGGATGTATGTGGGGGAAGGCAACGCGAGACCAACAACGGTATGCTTGGGGACGTGGGCCGCGCGGCTTCCGAAGTTGCTAACGAGCACCGTAAACGGCTCGCCCGGGAGGAGGTCCATGACCCCCTGAGCCATCAGGCATAAATTCTTATGCGCCGTTTTGGGGTGGTTTTGCAGGAAGCAAAGCCCTCCAACCGGTGTTGCGACACGTACCATCGCTTGGGTCATCGGGGGTATCGTCACTCCCTTGACCACGCGAATTTTCCGTGACGGTACGTTCGTCGGGAACTGCGCGCGCTTCCGGTCGGCCGAATTTTCCTCCTGCGGGAGCTGCTGCGACAGTCCCCTCGAGGCCATCTTGCGGTCGTGCCTCAAGGGTGTGACTCCCGTCAGCGCTACGGACGACGCATGATGGAACAGCACCTTCCTCTGCGGTGGCAGGATCGCCTTCACGTGGCGATCCAGGAACGTGGTTCCGAGGATACTGTTCGAAATCTTCGACCACATGCTAAGCTCCAGGCCTGACCGATATTACACGTGTACGTCGACGAAACCTAAAATGCTTGCAAAAGCATTCTCAGAATATTTGGTTTTCAACGTAGACACGTGTCATATTTGTACACGGTTGCACTTTCCTATCATTTCCGAGCATGTTTCAATTTTGGTGCTGACACGTGTAAGCTATGTACCTCGTGGCACTGTACAGTACATTCTGAACATGTTTCATTTTTCTCGATTTGACACGTGTGTGACACGTATGACATTTGTCCTACACGTGTGTGACACGTATGACGTATGTGCCACAGTGGTTATTAATCGTAGTGTAAAATCTGTAATCTACAGTACAGTACATTCAGATATTATTGACTCTCAAACGGTCCCAAATTATTAGCAAGAGAGAGTGCAAGAAGGAGAGTCATTTGATTATCAACCGAGAGTGGAAGTAGGAGAGTCACTTGATTATCAACCGAGAGTGCAACAGGGAGAGTCACTTGATTATCAACGAGTGCAAGAAGGAGAGTCACGTGACCAGCCCTAATGGCTCGTATTGTATGTAGTTCGAAGAGTATAAGTAGCGCCAATAGTTGGCGACCAAGAGTAAAATGGCATCAATTTCTTTTCCCGTCAACCACCAGCAACCTTCAACCATCCTTCTTCCCTCTGCCCCGCTGACCTTTCTATAGATAAAGTCCACCACGAGGTTGGTGACGACCAAGAACAGTACGCGCGCGACGAACTCACCAATCCGGACGTACAGCTTGAGCTCGCCGAGGGCCTTCATCGACCTATTCGAAGCGTCGATGAGCGGCGGGCTCCGCGTGGACTGGATGGCAGCGCGCCACGGTTCTGCCACACAGCGTAGGTGGATTAGATTCGGGCCGGCGCCCGAATCTAGAACCGGCATCATGGCGCGCATCATGGCGCGTCGTTGTCCGACCGTTGCGGTGACCTTGTAATTTTGCTTCTTGAAGAAGCAAATTGCCGCTTTGTCCGTTAGGCTCTGCGATTGCGCGCGTACCGAAGCGGTCGACGGTGTGCCTTGTTTATTGAGGTTTGGCACGGGGAGGATCGTCGACGCCTCTACGCGTCCTCCCCGGCTTCCCCCGTCAACCCAAGGTCCTCGGGCCCCTCGTCCGTCAGCGGTAACGCGGGTTCTTCCGATTGGACGGTTTCGCGCGGCTCGACCACGTTGATGCCCGTGGGAGTCTGCGCACGCGAATTTCGCCACGCGGTCGGCGGTTGACGCTCGAACGGCGAACCTGGGCGGAGACCTTGACGGATCCGAAGCTTTTGATAATTGGCCTCGCGGGCCTGCAAAAGCTTCGAACGCAGCGCGCTATCCGCCACCACAGGACATTGCTCCTGTCGGTGGGTCAGGTCCAGACAGAACCGACACGGCGGGGGTCCAGGTAATCCTTGGTGGACGGACTCGCTGGTTCTGTACTGGCCTTCTGTACGGATATGCGCGCGCGTCACCATGTTGGGCGGAATATATCAAAGTGTCTGAAAGGGACGAGGCAGGTGACGGATGGTAGCTAGTCGGCGGCGAGCTAAGCGAGCTCGGCGTCGCCGACTGGTCCGTCACTGCCAGTATCTCCTCCGTTTCGGTTCCGCGCTCTGTCGGGAGTTTAGACAGGGACTCTACCGACAGCACGGGCCTTGTCCGCGCGTTGCGCGTAAACCTTCTCACCGAATCGGACGGTGCTTGAGGCGACGCGAGCGAGGTCGCCTGTCTTCGAGCCGAGCGGTGCGTCTCGCCTATCGCCGCTTGCGCGTAGCGTGCCACCGCTTGGTAGTCCACGCCCGGATGCGTCGCAAGATAATTCCGCACCTGCGCGCACGTCGCTAACAGAAGCCCCTCAACGAAAAGGGACTTCAAGCGCCTGTCCGAAAATACGGTTCCGCAGCGCAACGCCTTGTCCCACAACTGGTTACTGTACACCTCATCCGTCATATTAGAGCTCTGACGGAAGGAAGTGACATCACCGACCGCTTCGGAAATAACTTCGTCAGTCGCGTACGTGCGTAATAAAAGTTAACAACTTCCGCGTAGGTTTCGAGCATATCGCGCTGCTCCGCATCGACCGCCATGGTGTTCCCGTGTAGCCTGGACTGGAGCAAGGCGTGAGCCTGCCCAGTCACATAGAACTGGAAACACCATACGGCCGCACCTTCGCTGACCCCATTGTGGTCGCAGGCCATCTTGAAGCGCGCGAGAAACCCTAGCACTGCGATTGGATCTTGACCACCGAACGTGTGGGTTTGCAGCTGGACGTCCAACTTCTTCCGATATCGGTTAACTCGCCGCGCGGTACTCGCGTCGTAGCGCACGCGGCGATTTTCCAGCCTATACGTGCGGTAGTCGACGGCCTTGGTGAACACGTCGTTCAGCGGTCTGATCACCGGCAACCGTTTCGGATCCCGCCTCGGGGCAGACCGGCGGTCTCTGCCCCTGCGATGGCGGTCTCCTTCTCCGCCGGGGCTACTGTAGCCCTCCGGATCGGAGTCTTCTCGCCGGAACCGACGTCGGTTGCGCGCATTGCGGCCTCTGCGGTCGCCTCTGCGCGATCCGTCCGACTCCGTGTCCTCCTCATCGGAGGGGTATCCACCTCCTCCGGCATCGCGATATCGCGTATAGCGCCCTTCGCGGTTATCATCGGAGGGGTAACCGACCTCGCCGGCATCGCGGTATCGCGCGTAGCGTCCGTCGCGGTTCTTGCGCATCGCCCTGTGGCGACGTCTTGTGTCATCTTCCTTGGAGGGGTTTTCTGTACCCTCCGAGGTGTAGCCTTGAGCACCGGGTGCGCTTCTTCTGCTCGACCGATACGGCTGTCGCTTTTCTGTCGCGAAGCGCCCCAGGCGGTTTTCTGTCCCGCGGGGGCCAGCCATATCGGCGAGTACGGGAGGGCCATTTTCTGTGGGCCCTCCTGTAGCACCATAAATTGGTGGGAGGTAAATGGTCTTACCCTCCGGGTGAGGGGCCATTATTTAAAATGTGCGACCACATGCTGTTATCTGAAAGGGTCAAAATCGAGTGACACGTGTACATGACTGCACGGTCCGGGCGCTCTTACCCATATCACGACATGACACGTGTAAAATCCCAGATTTTGGGGTTCTGGGGACGAAAGTGGCCTCTCGGAGGGTCATGCAAATTTGCATAGTTTTGCCAAGTGGAACCTTGGCCCGTAGCACTATAGACTACACAGGAAATACTGCAATTCTATTGGCCCTCAGGTCGAATGCTGCAAATCTATTGGTCGAGCGTTGTCCACGTGTGCGTCATTGGCCTTGTGATGTACTTTAAATGGCCTGTATATGCCAGAATTACGTTGTTTTGGGGGTTTCAAGTGGTTTGCCATGGTTGTAATGGGTAATTGCATGGGGCCCCCGGGCGGGACACATGTATGCCGTGTACACATGTACACGTCGCCAGGTGGACTCGTGTACGTACACATGTACACACATCCAGGTGTATGCACATGAGGGTTTACAGTTTTACAGTGTCAGACTGTTTGCGATCCTGCGCGTGTCCGAGTACAGTACATGTGAATCAAAAGTACAACAAGTACTTCTCGCGAGAGGAATACAGTTGTGCGATTATTCTGTGTACGCGTCACGCTGTATGCGAGTCTTGCGTGAGCACGCGCCGTTGCACTGTGCTCTCGTCATGATGCGCCGTTGGATGCAAGTTCATGACAGCACTCGTGTGATTTACATGTATTCTCATGTGAGTTGTGTAGAAAGTCTGGATGCACATTGTTATAACTTGCCATAATTGTCTGACAGTGCTTGGCGAAATTAGTAAGGTGAGAAACAAGGATACGTATGGCGATTGTGATATGAAAGACGTTTGCGTTGTTGGAAATAGACAAGTGCCAAGTTGTTCGTTGCACAACAATGAAGTCTGGCATGACTGGATGCAGATTAGTAAGGTGTGAAACAGTTGCATGCATAGGGCCATGGTTTACAGTCATTTGGAATGTGTAGAAATAGTTGTGAGCTAATAGTTACGAATCGATTCGTAAGGTGGAAATCGAACAGTATGGTCGGGCCACAAGAGGACCGCGCTTGGTCGCGCATAGTAGAGTATGGTTTACTGGGAGTCGGAGTAGAGCGATAGTGTAGCACTCGAAGTGTATAAGTATCGCAGGAAAACGGCTTCAAAGTAAACCTCGGTACCAACTCCTTCACTCACACCCATCAACCTGCCCTCCTTCTTTCCCTTGCCCCTCCGAACCTACCATTAGGTTATGGGCCCAGTCCCTCGCTGTCGTTTCACTGCATGAGTCTGTCGTTCTCGTTCCGTTGTTTCTGCCGTCGTTGTCGCTGTCGTTTTCGCTGCCGTTTCTCGTCGTTCTTTCCGCTGGTCTTCTCGCTTTCGTTGTCGCTCTCGTTCTTGCCGTCGTTCTTGGTTTTGGTTTTTGCTGCTGCTGTCGTTCTTGCTCTCTTGTGTGAATTGGTTTTGGTCATCGCCCCCGCTGTCTTCGTTGTCTTCGTTCTTGGTTTGGCTTTTGTTATTGCTGTGGTTCTTGCTGCTGTCTCTGTCTTTGGTCTTCGTCTTCGTTTCCGCTCCCGCTACCGCCGTCGTCGTCAATCTCGCATTTGGTTTTTCTTCGTTCTCTCATGCAAAGTAAGTTTTGAGTTTCTTTCCATTTCCTACACATCTAAGTGATTGTCTTTGCACGTTTTGGTGGTTCTTAAGAGCAATAATTCCAAAATCTGTTACTGACGATTATCTTCATATTCCTTATTGTGAATACCTGTTCCTACGGGGTTGTGTTAGATCTGGAATTAGTACCGGTGCGCTCTGCGCCTGGGAAGCTGGTCACCGGTCGGACGGTTCGGACATCCGAGGTCGTATCCGTTGAGGTGCTTGAGCCTGAGGATCAACCTTCACCTCGGCTCGCGCTTCCGGGTCCGTCCTCGAGTTGCGCACCATATAGGATTCCTCGTATTCCGCGCTCTGTTCCCGCACCAATAAAGAGAACTACGCATCGACTTTCTGCTCGGAAAGCGGCTGTTCTCGCGGATAAAGAGTTTAAGCGTGAGCGCAAGAGGAATCGTAAGGTGTGTCCGCGGTATAAGCGGTATTGTAAAGTGTGCGGCGTTAGTGGCAATAGTGCGAAGGCCTTTTACGACCACATTCAGTCTAGGTCTCATCGCATTCAAGTTGCCAACGCTAAGGAGACTCCGCGTTGTATCCCTTGCAATCGCGTCTTTGAGTCTCACGGGCACCTGAAGTGCCACGAGAACGGTGCCGCACACTTAAAGGTAGTTTGTGAACAGAATAGTTAGGGATTTCATCCAAATAAATTCACATATCTGTTCGCAAATTTCTCCTAGTGCAACTTCATAGTAATCATATCGAATTTCTTAGACGGGTGGGCTTGCCATTGTGTTGAATATCGGTTAACGGCTTGGGATCCCCGAACGGATTTTCGAATACTTGAAGTTTATTTGCACTAAAATGGAAGATCAAGGAGGAGGAGGATCCATCAGAATCGACAAACTGACGGACTCCAACTTCTACGTGTGGAAGCAGAAAATACAACTTCTGCTTGCTCTACGTGATGTTGACCAATACGTCGTTGAGGGAAGAGTTCCAAGTGAGGAACGCGCGGAAGAGCGTAAGAAGTGGATCAGAGGTGACAGTAAAGCTAAAGCACTGATTGGTCTCTCCCTATCAGATGAGCATCTTGAGCATGTACGTGATGTTGATACTGCTCATGAGATGTGGGAAGCTATTGTCAACGTGTTTGAGAGGCACACTTTGCTGAACAAACTAGCTGCACGTCGTGAGTTCTACACTGTGAAGATGCTTTCCGGTGAAAAGGTGCTTGCATACATCAATCGTGTCAAGCAGCTGGCAGCCATCCTCAAGTCAATGAGCGTAAACATCGATGACAAGGAGATGGCCATGGCAGTGCTCAACGGTCTGCCTGCCCGTTTCGAGGCTCTCATCGTTGCACTTGATGCTCTCGGTAATGAGGAAAAGATATTCAGTTTGGACTTTGTGAAAAGTCGTCTGCTGCAGGAAGAGCAACGAGCAAACATGAAGTCTAGCTCCTCACAGACATCGGCTCTGGTTAATCGTGCCCCGAACAATCGGGACATAAACGACTACAAATACACGAACTGCGGTCATACAGGCCATACGGCAACCCGCTGCTGGGGAAAGGATTTGAATGGGCGTCGCCCGGCTCCTCCTAGCGGATATAAACCGCGTATGTCTCAGCGGAAACAATCTGCATTTGTCACACAGAAACCTGATCCCGACATGGTTGTAAACAGCGTCGACTTCACATGTCTGATGTCGAAAGCTTCGCACACGAACGATCTAGAGATGTCGCCTTCGTGGCTCGTAGATTCAGCTTGTACAGCTCATATTACATATGACCGATCTCTGTTTGCAATGTATGAGCCACTTGAATCCTGTCGTCGAAAGGGGGCCTTGTGCTTCGCGTGCACTGCTCTCTGTACGATCAGGGAGCGGGATTGGCGCGCGGGGAAAAGGAGAGAAAGGATAGTATGAGAAGGGAAGTAGAGGGGGTGGTGAGTGATCCGGCGTTGCGCCTTCAGGGGTGAGAACGGGCTCCGGCTTGTGCCTTCGCAGACTAGAGTAGCGTAGAGTTGCTTGCTCGAGTTGTTTATTGTTCTGTCTCTCGGCGTGGGGAGCTCGGACGTGGGCGTAGTACATATAGGTCCATGTAAGCTTGCCGTCTGCGGGGACGGTAAGCTTACAGCCCATGTTCTGTAAGCACGCGGGATATCAATACCCAAAAAGGTGCATGCACCTTTTTGTGCGGTGTTATCATATCAAATACGCCGTACAGTATATATGCGCGTGCGCGACACTCCCTCCCATGGGCGTCGGACATTCCGTAGTTGACACGAGATGGCGCCACAGCGGAAGCGGAAGCGCAGGGGGGGTCGACGCCGTTGTCTCCGGGAGCACGAACAAGCGCCACACCAGCAAGTATCTCGCGTACCGGCGTCCCCTGCACAATCATCCCACGTTTCTACGCCTCGCGTCTCACCACCGCGCGTCTCATCTTTTCGGGTCGTGTCGCCTCGCGTCGTGCCGCCTCTCGTCGTGACATTATACGACCCGTTCGTTCGCGCTCCGTCTGTATCGCTGTCGGACAGGTATTCATGGCTACATTCGACGCCTTCGCTTTCGTCGCGGTCTTCGTTATCTTCGCGCGCTGTGTCTCCGGGACCTCCGCCGTCGCGAGCTTCATCATCATCCCGCGCCTTCTCATCTCGAAGTGCTGCGTCCCGCGCAGCATCGCTGCGCGGTGACGCGCCTTCGACCCCGCTGAGCGAGGCTTCCACGGCAGTTAAGGCGGCGGAACCTCTACCCAGGATTGAGCTGCGGGACGGCTCTCCTGTGGTACAGAGTGCCCCGCCTGGGGTTGCAAAACCGACTGCCGTGTATGAGGCGGCGGGGAGATGGTTGGTAGAGGCCATGGTGGTGGGTGAAGGAGAAGCCGGCAGTGGCGGGGCCAGGGGGATGCCGGGCGTGCCGTATGCGAGTGCGCAGGGCACCGCCCCGATGGAGGCGTTCCACGCCGTGGAGTTGGACGCTAGAATCTTCGAAGGGGTTGGCGAAGGTGAGCTAACTTTGCAGACGTACCCGTTGCTGGGGTCGCGGGCTGCAGAGCGAAGCCAACCCTGGCCGCCGTGCGTCGTGCCAGCCCGGCGTAGGGCTGCGTCAAGGCAGCTTCGGGAGGAGGAGGTTGCCAGGCACGTCCTAGAGTTCCTGCGGCGGAACCGGGGCGTGGTGGTCCGGGTTTCTGGCATTGGCGCACGTGAGGGAGTGGCTTGGCGCTCGTCGAGCCGACAACACCTCCCGGGGCAGCCAAGGTGCAGTTCCGGAACGCACGACTGTGTGAAGGCGGCCGTGATAAACGCTGCGTTCGCCTGCCGTGGTCTCGTGGCAGCGGAAGCGTTGGAGCAAGTGCTAAAGAAGGAGTCACGGATATTACACAACTTCAGGGAGCTAGGAGTACTCTTTCAAAGGGCGCATGAATCGGTGACTGGCTGTCGCGTGGTGCGTGACGAGGAGGTTCAGAAGGCGATCCAGGGCGGCGAAGGGATAGCGCCCTTTCGTGTACTTGCAGCCAGGCGCACAGGGGTCTTCATCGTGCGGATTCTGGAAGAGAAGCGGGTGGATCACGCCCTCGTGGTGGATGCTTACAATGGGGTCATCATTGATTCCGAGGAACGAACGGCACTTGTGCTCTCAGCTGACAATCTTGCTAGATGTGGAGGTGACGGTGCAAAGAAGCTACGAGTGGTAGAGGTACGAGAGATAAGGGGTAGGAAGGGGAAATAAAGCGAGCTGCTACGGAGGAGAGCGAATGGCGTTTAGACTTAGTTGCGAATGATCCACTGCTCAGGGTGAATCGAGAGCATGCCCGTAGATACAGCGGCTTGTAGAGCAGCTTGACACATCGACTTGGTCAGGCCGTCCGCGATGTTACTCGAGCTACGAATAAACCCAATGTCTGAAATAACCTTATCGCGGAAACCTTCTCGCGCAGCTGCGATATCCAACATCGTGCGCTTCTCTGACGTCCTAGAACCCTTCGAAATCACATCAAAGAGGGACTTAGAATCAGTGAGCAGCTGGACCAGGATGCGACGGCCATAGATCTCGCCGAGCTCAGAGGCGAGAGTGGCAGCGATGTCGAACAGGTCACTGAAGGCGATGAACTCTCCAGCCATGGCAGAGCGGACAACTCGTTTAGACTTGTACGACTTAAAGCTGATCGGTACGGAGCGGCCGTGTCCATCAGCAAGGAAGCAGATATGGCCAAGCTGCGTGGACAGGTCGTGGTTGTTGGCGAAGGAGGCGTCGGCGAAGCCGATGACGCGAAGGGACTCTTGATCGAGGGTGGCGATCTTGAGAGAGACGCGGTGGTCCGTGGCGTATCGTGTCGCTCTGTTGAGGCGGCGGACAATCGCGGGCTGCTCGGCAAGGAAGCGGTCCTCAGTGACCTGTGCAAGTTGAGAGATCTCAAACTGGCAGTCCGGGCGGGTGTTGGCAAGCCACGCAAGTCTCATGCGCATCGACCGGAACTCTGAGAAGGAAGCGTCGAGATGGAGGCGCTCCAGTTTCTGCAGATAGAAGTGCTGGTTCTGTTCCAGGCTTCCATCTTTGCCGCGCGCAAGCGAGAAACCAGAGAAGGTGCAAGGGATATGCTCGTCCTCGCCCATCTGGAAGCGCTCGCTGGTCTTCTTTGCCAGTTGACGGAAGCCAGGAGAGCCGGCGCGTAGCAAGTCGTCAACGTATCCGCCGCTAAGGCCCATGAGACGACCATTTGACATGATCTTGTAGAGAGCCGGGTCAGACCGAAACGGGGTCATGCCAAGGTCATGTCGATGGTGCTCGTCTAGGGTCTTGTGCCAGAGGTCTCCGGAGTCACAGAGGCCGTACAGGGGTTTGAGCAGCTTTAGACACTGTTCGGGTTGTAGCTCGAACTCAGGGACGGGCTTGGTGATGAAAAGCTCTCTAGAAAGCGGTTCGGCGGACTGGAGGTATGCTTGGCGGACATCAGAAGACCAGATGTCGAAGCCGTGAATCGAAGCGAGGGCAAGTAGGAGGCGAATGGATTGGGGCTGTAGCGTGGCCGCACTGTGGACCATGAGGGCCTTCATGCGGTCGCGATGTCCACCTATTACGTACCGCGCCTTGAACTTGACTTGACCGTCTTCTGCGGACTTGATGGCAAGCACAAAGCGGCCTGGTAGTACGTTGCCGTCGGGAGGAACCTCTTCTCGAAGGATGACGCTAAATGTCCGGCGGTCGAGTAGCCCGCGAATCTCATCACGTTTCGCTTGGGACATGTCCGAAGAAGTTGCTCGGGGGTCCTTTGGATGAATGACTTCGGTTAAGTGAACGCAGTCATCGTCATCACCCGGAGACGAGAAGTGCGAAAGGCCACGATGAAGGTCGGCAAAGAAGGAGTGGGCGCCATCCATTGGGGCGATATAGCGCTTGACTTGGGCGACATTGAAGGGGCGAGCCGCACCGATCTTGACATCTTGTATGTATACAAGTTTCTTGCTGGCGTCCATCCCGAGTACCGTAAAGGGACCGAGCCATTCGCCAATGCGGTGATTGACGATTTTCTCACGCCAGACTAGGACTTGATCGCCAGGGTCATAAGCGCGGTTTGCAGCAAGTGGCACAGAATGTGGCAAACCTCGTGCAACGCGTATCTTAGCCATGATGCGCTGCATCTCAGTGCGGGCAGCGTGAACCATCGCGGCACGTTCCCCAAGAGTATCTCGGGGCTGAGGCGTTTCCGAGGCAGTGTAGACGCGAGGTAGTTCTCCGAAGACGAGGGACGATAGGACGAGGCCTTCTGGTCCCAGAGTGTCGTTCATGGCCTTGATAGCCATCTGAAGGAGGAGCGTCTTGTCCACGTTCGGATATACGAGCACCATCTTGCGGAAGGTGGTACGGACTGGTTCATGATACCGTTCCCCGATTCCAAGGCTTGAGTGCGCTTCTATTCCCGTGCCTTGAACTTCTACGTTTGCTCTTGCGGCAAGGGAGACGAAAGGCTCGCTTTTGCCGAGGTTGCTGCCTTGGTCGACCAGTATCCGATTGGGAAGACCGGTGTAGATCGAGGCCCAACAGCGAAGCAGGGTGTCCCAGATTGCCTTGGTGCTAATATTGGGGAGGAAGCGGGCTGCTGAGAAGCGGGTCGACTCGTCAACGATATGCAAGATGGGCATGGAGTCGATGTACATGATATCCATCATGATCCTCTCGTTAAAGCGGGCGTTTTCGGTACCAAAAGAGACGCGGAAGCGGGTAGGCCCAGGCTTGATTCGTTGGCAGGGATCACAGCGCTTCGATATATCCCGAAGGATATGGAGCGTCTCTGGCGTCGCATCGTCAGGGCGGGCCTTTCTTAGCAAGTTGAAGAGCTTAGTGGCGGATGGGTGAAAGAACTGGCTGTGCAACTTGTTGAGCTGTGCCTTTGTGAAGTAGTTCCGTGTTCCACAGTCAAAAGGGACGTAGACGTGCCGGCTCGGCGAGCGGACAAGGGGTATGAACCATTCATCGACATAGGTCATACGCCCGTCTTCTAGTTTGTTTGCCGATCGTGGAGCCAGTCGGTTGAAGACTGTATCGGCGACGAGCTTCTCTCGGTCCAAGACATCCATGCCCAGCAAAGGTGGGATGTTTGCCTGGACGATGTCAAACTCGATAAGGATGGGTTTGACACCCGGCGGAGTGGCGAGGGGCAGGGAGATTCGTCCAAGAGACTGGAAGGATTCGTCCCCAAAGCGGAAGCGGTGTACCGAGCTGCAGATGTTGCGGCGGTGCATTCCAGCAGCCGCCAGGAGTCGGTTAAGCTCTTGCTTGCCGACAACCGACTTGGGGGCACCTATATCAACGCAGAACCCGAGAGGCCGTCGTGAAGAGCATTCACGTTGGAGATCCGCCGCGAAGATCTTTGTGCAGTCGATGTCAACGACCGGGAGTTTGCGGCGAGGAGTCGCAGTCCTATGTTGATAGGACGATCGGTTTGGGCGATGAGGATTAGCGACTTGTCCACATCGCCTTAGCGAAAATCCGCAGAGAGCATCTGCTCTGATACGCTAGCGGATACCACGTTGGTGACCACATCACCGTCGAACTCGTCGGTGTAATACGGGGCATGGTCACTAACATCACGAGCATAGTACAAGGCGTCGTCCAGCTCCTTTGCCGCAGCGTTGTCTCCCTCCGTCCCAGGAGGGGCGGAACCCTCATGAGGTTCTTGTTCTCCCTCCATTCCGAGAATGTAGTCTCGGATGATGTGGACGTGAGATTCACCCTTGCGGAGTCGGCTGCGCGCGCTGGCAGCAATTGCCCCTGCGTGGCATCGATGGCCGGGTAGTCAAGGAGCAGCACACTTGAAACATTCCTTGCGACGGCGCGCCTCGTCGAACGTGCGCCCATGGCGGACCTCATTGCGGTCCGGAGGCGTGCGAGACGATGGCGGGAATTGGGGCCGATCGGGACGGCCCGGCGGGCGGTTAGACATCCGGTTCCGAACGTCACGGGGATTGCGGCCGTAGCGTTGTAAGAAGACATCAGCGGCTTGTTCCTCGTCCATCTCCGTGCTGTGTGTGGGATACGCGGGCGGGCGCACATCCTTGAGCTCGTTGGAGAGCTGGAGGCTCTCATGTAAGGCCGTTACGAACGCGTGGAACTTGTAGCGATGGGAGACGATGTTGCGAATGGGAGAGAGCGCCCATTCACAACCGAGAACAGCCTTTCGTAGGAAACGTATCTTGTTCTCGTCTGATCGGAAACCAGGAGGGCATTGCGGGGTGAGCAATTCCAGGTACTCGACCAGCTTGGTCAGGCCATCAGAGTGGGTTGTCAGAGAGCGAGTGGACATGAAGGTGTCTAAATTGAGACATTCAAGGGTGGACTGGACCTGGAGCTGGCGTGAGTCGCTGTCGTACTCGCGCTTCATTAGCTCAACCACCTGCTCATAAGCCATTCCTTGAGCGTAGTGGTTGAGGAAATAGGTACGAGCCGGGCCCTCGAGGACATTCATGAAGTACTCTGCCTTCTGCGCAGGAGTTAGGCGGTGCTGATGTGCGCATGCCTCGTAGTCACGTAGCAGGAGGTCCACAGACTGACTGAGGTCTCCCTTGAACTTCCGACCAGAGAACTGCTGGTGCACGTAGTTTGCTTTGCGAGTGTCACCGGTGTCCATGTTGGGATCGTGCGCAGTCGGGGAATTGTCTTGGCCGTTCTGCGGACGCTGGTCAAATCTAACGGGTCCGCCCTGGCGCATGTCCCCTGAAGCCGCGTTGGGCGCCAGGTTATGACTGGTGGCATGTTCATAGCCATGATTGAAGCGGTTGTCAAAGTCAACCGCTCCGCTTCTAGGGCCACGGGGGGGCCGTGAGATTGCTGAGGGCGTACGGGGGGGTAAGGTTCCTGGCGCCCTAATAGGATCTTTGGTCGTGGGCGCAGTTGCTATGATGTCGGTATTGAGAGCTCGCCGAGAAGGAAGGGAACGCGCCTGCTGGAATCTGTCTATGACAGATCGGGTGGAGCTGGGGTCTAAACCAAGGACAAAGGCAAACCAGGCTTGGATCATGATGCTCTTGTGGGCGCGTTCGTGATCTCTGATGAACACTTGGGCCAAGAAGTCGTCGGGAATTCCATCAAACCGAAATAGCTCGGCAATGCTGTACAAAACCTTGAGCGGGAAGACCGGGTGGTTGAAGTAGTCGGCCGTGAAGACGGAAGAGGGGCTAGGAAGCATATCAGACATGGCTTCGCATACCTCCAAAGAGTCCGGCATAACGGCAGCGGTGGTTCCAGAGCTCTGCGGAACCGTGAATAGTTCGAGCACATTCCGGGCGACCCCGAGGTACTGACGATGAAATTCATCCTCATCTTGGACGCACTTCGCCATCTTCTGAAGCCGAAAGTATATCTGAAAGGCCTTGGCTTTCGTCAGAATGACCGGAGCGGTCTCTTGACCGTTGTCGGCAGCGGGCGGACCATCGGTGGCGGAAGAGCCAACCTGAGACATCTCCTAGTACGTCAGAAAGGGGACGTAGGGGGGGTGAGAATCACAAGGAAAACCCTCGAATCCGGATTGTCGTCGAAAGGGGGCCTTGTGCTTCGCGTGCACTGCTCTCTGTACGATCAGGGAGCGGGATTGGCGCGCGGGGAAAAGGAGAGAAAGGATAGTATGAGAAGGGAAGTAGAGGGGGTGGTGAGTGATCCGGCGTTGCGCCTTCAGGGGTGAGAACGGGCTCCGGCTTGTGCCTTCGCAGACTAGAGTAGCGTAGAGTTGCTTGCTCGAGTTGTTTATTGTTCTGTCTCTCGGCGTGGGGAGCTCGGACGTGGGCGTAGTACATATAGGTCCATGTAAGCTTGCCGTCTGCGGGGACGGTAAGCTTACAGCCCATGTTCTGTAAGCACGCGGGATATCAATACCCAAAAAGGTGCATGCACCTTTTTGTGCGGTGTTATCATATCAAATACGCCGTACAGTATATATGCGCGTGCGCGACAAATCCGCCTCTGTTCAGATGGGAACCAAGGCTAGTGCAAAGGTTGCCGGCCGTGGTGACGCTCACTTGAAGTTAAATGTGAATGGCCTCATCGAACCGTGCAAGTTGACGGATGTATTGCACGTTCCGGACTTTGCGTTCTCTCTGCTCTCTGTCAGTCAAATGACTGAACTTGGACTAAAAGTTGGGTTCGAAAATGGAAAATGCATGATCAGACGAGGCTCAACTGTAGTGGCGACTGCGACATTGGTTGGAGAACTTTACGTTCTCGACATCGTCAGTGACATCGGATCTGCACATGCTGCCACCCTGCAAACGTGGCATGAGCGCTTTGCACATGTGCATTCTCAAGGTATTGCTTCGATGATTCGTGACAATGTGGTAAGTGGAGTCAAACTACTTGGTAATGAGGCTAACAAAATCAACAATACTGACAATGATTGCATCTCTGAAAAATGTTCTGCGTGCGTCTACGGCAAAGCCACTCGATCTGTGATCCCAAAAGAGCGGTCCTCGAGGCGGGCATACTTCTGTCTAGACTTAGTTCACTCTGATGTTTGTGGCCCCTTAGAGGTGCAGTCCATTGGTGGTGCCAAGTACTTCATTACCTTCATAGATGATCACTCAAACTGGTCAGTAGTGTACCCTATGCACCATAAATCAGAAGCATTTGAACGATACAAAATGTTTGCACAACTTGCTCAGACTCACACTGGTCGCAAGATCAAAGTGCTTCGCACCGATCGAGGTGGTGAGTATCTGTCCACGGAGTTTAAGTCTTTTCTGATTGCAAATGGTACTCAGCATCAAATGACGACCGCGTACACACCGGAGCAAAATGGCGTCGCCGAGCGACTGAACAGAACTTTGGTAAACTTGGTGCGCTCCATGCTAGCGCACAAGAAAGTTACAAAGGGGTTCTGGGCAGAAGCACTTGCCAATGCAGTGTACGTTCGAAATCGAGTCACGTCACGTGCCATTCCCCCCAAGATGACCCCATACCACTTATGGATGAAATCTGTGCCAAATGTTGGTCATTTGCGTGTTTTCGGTTCAAAGTGTTGGTATACATTACCAAAACACAACATCCAGAAACTTGACGCCCGTGCAAAGGAGGCAATGTTTCTGGGGTATGCTGAAAATACGAAAGCTTACAAGTTGTGGGATGGTGATTTGCACAAAGTGATCGTATCCAGAGATGTTACTTTTGACGAGTCCACGGGAGGCAAATCTAGTGAACCGATGGATACAAACGAGGAGGCTACAACTGATGATGACACAATCAACTTGAACATCGATGAGGAAGTTGCAGAAAATGATGCAGTGGCATCAGAAGCATCATCGCCTGATGAACAACAAGACTCTGATGAATCCTCCAACTCCTCCCCAACTGCAGGGGAGGACGAAACCACCGAAACAGTTGACCAACACGTAGTTGAGGAAGAAACGATTGATCCGCCAACTAATCTCCGTCGGTCCACTCGCGTTCGCAAAACGCCTGGGGCGTGGTGGGCAGCAGCTTTGGTGACTGCTGGACTCCTTAGCCACGCCCATGTGATAACGGAAATCCCAAACTCGTACAAGCAAGCTATGGATTCTCCAAAAGCTCGCTTCTGGCAGAAGGGCATCGACAAAGAACTTGCTTCACAACACAAAAACAAAACATGGACACTTGTTCCAAGATCTCAAGCATCAAACGTCCTGACGTCCAGGTGGGTTTTCGGAGTGAAGCAACTTCCTGACGAGTCCGGAAAATTGGTCGAAACTGCAAAGGGACGTCTTGTGGCACGAGGCTTTCAACAAGTAGAAGGCATCGATTACACTGAAACTTTCGCCCCTGTCATCAAGTTCACAACTATCCGTCTGCTGCTGGCACTGGTTGCGCACTTTGACCTTGAGCTGCATCAGATGGACGTGGTGACTGCCTTCCTCAACGGTGACCTTCACGAAGAAATCTACATGGAGCAACCTGAAGGATGCATCGACAAGGTCAAACCTGATTCGGTGTGTAAACTTTTGAAAGCAATCTATGGTCTTAAGCAAGCCCATCGCCAATGGCATAGTAAGATCGATGAGTTTCTGATCACTGAACTTGGTTTCAACACTACACGCAGCGACCCATGTCTTTACATTCGACGTCAAGGCAATGTCATCATGATTATCGCGTTGTACGTGGACGATCTGCTGCTAGCTGGAAGTGACTTCGAGGCCATATTATGGATGAAAAATGAACTCAACAAACGATTCGATATGAAGGACCTTGGCGAAGCGAAGAATTGTATTGGTCTAGAGATCGACCGTATACGTTCTAAACACGTCCTGACCGTCACGCAGTCGAAGTATGCCCAAGCAGTACTGAAACGGTTCAAAATGTCGGCATGCAATCCTTGCGTTACTCCGATGGAACAGTCTCGACATGTCACAATGCAAGTGGCCGAAACTGGCACTGATGACAACCCATGCTTTGAACCATATCGTCAGGCCATTGGATGTCTAATGTTCCTAATGGTCGGGACCCGCCCCGATATTGCGTATGCCATTGGAAAGTTATCTCAACACTGTGCCGACCCTCACGATTCGCATTGGACAGGTGTGAAACGTGTTTTGAGATACTTGCGTGGGTCCCAGCATCTTGGAATAGTGTTTGGTAAAGATGATCTTGGTACGGAACTTCATGGGTATAGCGACGCAGATTGGGGTGGATGCCTTGAATCACGGAAATCAACGAGTGGGTACGTGTTCAAGCTTTGTGGTGGGCCTATCAGTTGGGCTTCCCGGAAACAAACAGTAGTTGCAAAGTCTACTTGTGAGGCAGAATACATCGCACTCAGTGAAGCATGCAAAGAGGCTGCGTGGCTTCGACGCTTCCATGCCGATGTACTTGGTGCGAATTCGGATCCAACAATTCGCGTTGGATGTGACAACGCTGGTACGATTGCGTTTGCTCAGAACGAATCTACAAATCGTCGCAACAAGCACATTGATATTACGTATCATTTTGTTCGAGATGCGGTGCAGCGAAAACTGGTCACATTGTACCATTGTCCGACAACAGAAATGCCAGCCGATATGTTGACCAAACCACTTGGTCGCGTGCTGTTTGAAAAGTTCGTGGGCATGGTTGGGCTTTCCGAGTGCAAAGCTGCCCAAAGCATGTGATCGAGGGGAGGTATTGAAAATGTGCGACCACATGCTGTTATCTGAAAGGGTCAAAATCGAGTGACACGTGTACATGACTGCACGGTCCGGGCGCTCTTACCCATATCACGACATGACACGTGTAAAATCCCAGATTTTGGGGTTCCGGGGACGAAAGTGGCCTCTCGGAGGGTCATGCAAATTTGCATAGTTTTGCCAAGTGGAACCTTGGCCCGTAGCACTATAGACTACACAGGAAATACTGCAATTCTATTGGCCCTCAGGTCTAATGCTGCAAATCTATTGGTCCAGCGTTGTCCACGTGTGCGTCATTGGCCTTGTGATGTACTTTAAATGGCCTGTATATGCCAGAATTACGTTGTTTTGGGGGTTTCAAGTGGTTTGCCATGGTTGTAATGGGTAATTGCATGGGGCCCCCGGGCGGGACACATGTATGCCGTGTACACATGTACACGTCGCCAGGTGGACTCGTGTACGTACACATGTACACGCATCCAGGTGTATGCACATGAGGGTTTACAGTTTTACAGTGTCAGACTGTTTGCGATCCTGCGCGTGTCCGAGTACAGTACATGTGAATCAAAAGTACAACAAGTACTTCTCGCGAGAGGAATACAGTTGTGCGATTATTCTGTGTACGCGTCACGCTGTATGCGAGTCTTGCGTGAACACGCGCCGTTGCACTGTGCTCTCGTCATGGTGCGCCGTTGGATGCAAGTTCATGACAGTACTCGTGTGATTTACATGTATTCTCATGTGAGTTGTGTAGAAAGTCTGGATGCACATTGTTATAACTTGCCATAATTATCTGACAGTGCTTGGCGAAATTAGTAAGGTGAGAAACAAGGATACGTATGGCGATTGTGATATGAAAGACGTTTGCGTTGTTGGAAATAGACAAGTGCCAAGTTGTTCGTTGCACAACAATGAAGTCTGGCATGACTGGATGCAGATTAGTAAGGTGTGAAACAGTTGCATGCATAGGGCCATGGTTTACAGTCATTTGGAATGTGTAGAAATAGTTGTGAGCTAATAGTTACGAATCGATTCGTAAGGTGGAAATCGAACAGTATGGTCGGGCCACAAGAGGACCGCGCTTGGTCGCGCATAGTAGAGTATGGTTTACTGGGAGTCGGAGTAGAGCGATAGTGTAGCACTCGAAGTGTATAAGTATCGCAGGAAAACGGCTTCAAAGTAAACCTCGGTACCAACTCCTTCACTCACACCCATCAACCTGCCCTCCTTCTTTCCCTTGCCCCTCCGAACCTACCATTAGCCATTGTACCGATCCCGGGTGCGGCGCCGATCGGTTCAGCGTGCGTTAGCGTAGGATCCGGAGCGGTTGAGTCGCGCTGCTCGCGTGCGTCGACTCCTGCTCCGGCGAAGGTCGTGGCCAGACGATTGGCCACGGCGGAGCTGATCGCTCCCTTTAGAGCCGTGCCGGACGGGGATTCTTCATCCAAAGTGGTGAGCGCGGTCACCACCTCGCATTGGACTTGAGCGGGTAGAAGTTCGTCCAAAAGCGGTGGTATGGCGCTGCGTACGTGCGCGTCCACGAGCGCGGGCACCGTTCGGTCAAGGCATACGCGCGCTACCTGGGGGAGTTCCGTAGCGAGAAACTCCTCGGCCTAGGCCTGGATGCGCGGCTGAATCGCGTCGACCATCCATTGGACGCAATTCTCAGTGCCTGCCGACGCGGCCGGCGTAACATCCGATGCGGACGCTCGCGTGCGGCCCGGTCGCGGTGGCGGTCGCAGCAGGGCTTCAGGGTTCTCCACCCGGGGGCGCGGTGCGCCACTGCCACTGCGAGTACTCAGACGCCCGGAGGCGGAGTCTTCCCCTTTATCCAGTCGGTTCATCGTCGAATACGCTTCGCGATCGACGCGGTGATTTCTCAACCTTTTCCGTCTGTACGGTTCTGCGCGCGATCGAGCGACCACGCGTGCAGCTCAACCTCGAGAGTTTTCCCCTCTACAAGAGTTCCAAATGTGGGATAACTCCTCTCCGCCCTGGGTTGGGTGAGAGGCGGAGGCTTTAGCGAGGGAGCACGCGGCGCGGACGCGACGCGCCAATTGAACCGATCGGACGAGCTCGCGAAAAGGGAGTGGCTCACTAGCCGGTTATGCGCAGTCGCCCCGTGGTTCGTGAACGGGAGCGACCGGTAACGGGTTAGAAGCCAGCGCGCGCGACAGACAACCGAAAGCGGACGTACGTAGGCGCAAAAGGGACGGGGGCGGCTTGCCCCCGTTTACTGGTGGGGACGGGTGCCAGGTCTTAACCCCGTGGAGGGACGCCTCGGACACCTGTCCCAGTACAGTAGTACAGTACCTGCCGCCTAGTGCGTCCCGGGTACTGTACACAATTAAAAAACTAGCGCCATAATTGCTACTACCGCACGGACGCTGCTACTACACGTGTGCACTACTGTACACGCGTGTTGCTTACAGACTACCGCACGGACGACACGTGTGCTAACGCGCACACGTAACACGCGTAGACTACCGCTCGGACGACACGTGCACTACTGTACACGTACGCCAGAGTACGACCGCTCGGCATGCGCGCGCGCTCGCTACACGTGGGCACAGCCGCACACGTGTATACCGTATACGGCCGTCCGATGACCTCCGCGCGCTTGCGCCGGTCATTATACTATAGACCTCCGCCCTTAGCTTTCGCTACGTCCCCGTAGCGACCCTCTACTCGAGCGCGCCGGTCCGTTCCGGACGTTTCCTTCTATCGCGCACGATGCGGGAACAGAAGCCCCTCCGTGTGGACGATCATGCTCCCTGGCTCGTCAGCGAGCTGGCGGTATATAACGCCGCGAGTTCATCCGATTCGGAGAGCGCGTCTTCCGATTCTCCCCACGCGATCCACACTGACCCCCCAATTCTTCCCCAACACTCCGGTCATTATACTACACGATGCGCAAACGCCAGAACGCCGACATCACGGACACGTATTGGTCCTCCATTCCATAGGGGCGGTGTCCCCGAAAGGAGGGAGAAGCCCTCTGGCGCTGCACTCTGTGGCTCAGGCACCATCCCGGTGGATCATGTACTCCTCAAGGGCAGGAGGCGAGCAGTGAAAATATTGCGAAATAGCGTTGGATGAAGGCAGTTACGGGCGTTGGTGAGAAGAACATTTGCAATATACAACATCCCCACCGCGCTTTCCTTCAATGTCATCATACGCTTGAAGTCCACAAACGTCCAGTACCTCTTAATTTCTCTAAAATACCACTCAACCGTCACGCCAGACTTCGACCTGGCCGTGTTAAAGGCTCTTTGTCCTAGTGTGAGATTAGATCCCGAAAACAGCACGAACAAAAATACTCTTGAGCTGTAACCAGAGTCCCCATAGGCCACAAACTGCCTGTTAAGTTGGAAAAAGGCTTCTTGTAGTGTAGAGGCAAGCCCGCTTCGCATATACATAGTCCAATCGTGACGCCGGCCCTCTAAAGGACCATACAGATGCATAGCGAGACCACACGGTGTAGTTAAGGCCTGAAATTTGATAGGGTGTTTCCGTTTATGCCCGCTATGAGCAACACGCTGATCGATATCCAAGCCACTTGGTCGAGCTACAGCCAAGTTCGTTCCATCGATGAATGCAAAAACATTCTCAAGCGCCTGACTTTTAACACCCACAGCTTCTGCATACTCCTCGAAACGAGTTTGCCAAAAGAGCTTGTGTAGATTGCCCATAACTAGATCAACACGCACCGACACGAATTGAGAAAGCCCCTCCCAAAATATTTCTGACAGATGCGGTGTGTGTGCAGAGCAAAAAGTCTTTCCAGGTCTCTCCATCTGTTCGGCGAAGCAAGACGCCGCAGAACGGCGCAAGTTACTAACAATGGGCTTGTTCCGTAGGGGTTCCGTCGTGTCCGAAATTTTTCTGCTGGCCACGCCACGTATTGCAGAATTCGAATGATATCGGTTAGCTTGAACCGGAACAGGGCCAGCAACACATCGTCAGAGAAGTGGTCAAATCGATGATCAACAAAGGAGGTCAAGCTGATCTCGCGTGAACGACACACTTGCTTCTCGCGATCATGGCAGCTGCTGTGTAGTGTGAGCAGTAAACCGGCTAACATGAAGTTTGATGACAGGGCGGAGCTTGGGTCTGAGTTCTTTTTCTTGAAGATCGAGGGTAGCAGGGAAGTCCACCCGGCGATGCGCGAGCAAACGGCCTGGGGGTTGTGGTCCTTTTGTCGTCCGAGGGACATGGCGGTTTGAGGAGCTGTGTGTTGGGCTGCAAAATTGGGCTACGTGATAATACTCGTGTGATCGTGCTTGATGCTTGGCGTAAGCACTTCTCGGTATATCTTCAATTTGTGAAATTCAGAAATGCCAATGTCACTTATCATACCTCTATTTGTCACAATCATTTGTGAAATTCTTGCTGCGTAAACCTTAAAAGGTATATCTATTAGAGAACGTGGGTTCCTTGGAATCCGCAATACGGAAAAGACGGAAAGAGCATTAAGAGCGGGGGGGGGGGGGGGAGGGGGTGGTCTCCGCACGACGGGGACCGCAATAGAATGGAGGGCACAGACGAGATCCGTAAAGATCTGGACGGAAAGTCTGAAAGAGAGGCAGGCGAAGCGATGTGGTGGTCGTATCGCGAGCAAGGGTCTTCTCAAGTTTCGTGTCGTTGCTGTGCGTAGTCGCGACTGCGATCGTGTTGGCGCGATGAGCATGTGGGGGCCGGAGCATGAACACGCCTGGTAGCTGCTTTTTGATGCGCCGGCTGCTGATCTTGGGCTTCTCACTAGGCTGTGTTTCGGCAGAAGGCGGTAGAAGGAAGACGAATCACAGACGCGTCAGCACTCTAGCGGATTCAGGCTTGACTCGAAGATTGTCCCGGCAATGTAGCAAAGAATTGAATCGTGGGAATGGAGGAAAACTACAGGAATAGTGCAACGGAAGTCAGAGGGTGCGTAGCGAAGATACTGGATCAGATTCACTGTTTGCGGAGCAATGATAGGGAGTGTACCCTTGCAGTTCTGGGCAGGGAAGATTGCATTCCTTGCCGCTAGAAGATAAAATACGATGCGGCCCGGTGCTGCGGCGAGACAGTACGGTGCCCTGCAACAGATTCTTTCTGGGGCTCTTGCACAGTAGCACGAGGATGTATGCGGTGCAGCGCGGGGAAAGGTCCAAGCTCTCCAGTCTCCGTGGCATTTAAATAGAGGATGGCAGAGTATTCCACAACGTAACAGTCCTGTTGGTGTTTGTTGACTCGCATATAATTGCCCGGCTCTATAGGTCCAGTATTTAAAATGCCAAAGAAGAGTACTTCGACAAAGCGTTATTTGCCTAAAGCTCAAGACAACCAAACTCTCCTCGATTAAAGTGAAACTGTCCGAACTTGATGATGAAACCTTTGTCCTATGCTGGCAAAAAAATAACTGTATCACGATAACACTGCGACAGTGCCTTGCGCTGATGCACTGGAAATTAGTACTTGCCCACCTACAGCACTTTATGGCGTTCGACCTGCTTAACATATTTAGCAAAATATTGTGCAACACTAGCTGGTGTCCTCGGCCTAACACGCTCTAATGCTCTATTAAAATCATGCCTTGAGACAATTGATGCGTTTTCAACATCGTTTTCCATTGCAGCAAGTGCCGCCTCCCTTACCAAGGCCCCAATTTCAGCGCCAGTGAAACCCGCTGTCAATGTGTCCATCGCTAGTGCTTCTAAATCCACGTCCTTGGCAAGAGGAATGTCCCTCGTATGTACCGACAGTATGGCGAGCCGCTCTTCCTCGTCTGGAAGTCCGACGTGAATTTGCACATCCATCCGACCCGGACGTAGGAAAGCCTCATCGAGACAATCTGGTCTGTTTGTTGCTGCAATCACTACGACACGCCGGGAAAGGTCATTCACCTCAGTATCAACGCCATCCATTTCATAGAGAAGCTGTGCCACAACACGAGCCTGTGCCGAGGCTCCTTTCGCTGCGGAACGGGAGCCAGCGAGAGCATCTACTTCATCGAAAAAGATCACGCATGGTGCTGCCTGACGGGCACGCCGGAAAATTGCCTGCACGGCTTTTTCGCTCTCACCGACCCACTTGGACAATAACTCCGCACCTTTGACAGAGATGAAATTCGTCCCCGACTCGCTAGCAACGGCGCGTGCTAGAAGGGTTTTACTACAGCCAGGTGGACCAAATAGTAAAATTCCAGAGGGTGGCGATACCCCCAAAGAGGCAAACAACGCTGCGCCTTTTTCAGTCAAAGGCCATTCCACTGCTTCCTTCAGTCGCTGTTTTGCGTGATGCTTCCCACCAATATCACACCATCTCGTTGACGGCACTTCCACAGCCACCTCACGAAGGGCACTTGGTTTTACAAGCTTCAACGCGTTAAAAATATCGTCATAGCATACGCGCCCACATGGCTCGCGGCGAATGGCCATTGTCACGCTCTCACGCCACAGCGCCGAAAGATCTGCTCCAACAAAGCCATGACAAACTCGAGCGAGCATAGACATCTCTTCCCTCCCGACGTTTAATTTGTTATCCTTTGCGGCCTTTGCCGAAAGCTTTTCCAAAATTTCCAGTCTTTCCTTGAAACCTGGAACCGGTATCTCCATTTCTCGATCGAAACGACCCGCCCGTCGCACGGCAGCATCGATGGAGTCTAGTCGACTCGTGGTTCCGATCACAAAAAGGCCCCGCAGAAGCGCACTCTCATACCCATCCAATATGGTGAGAAGAGCAGCTGTCAGCTTCTTTTGTACGTTGTCAACATGAGCTGCATCTCTCTTCGGGGCGATGGCATCTATTTCATCGAGAACTATCACACATGGTTGCTTCCGTCTAGCCCGCGCAAAACATGCTTCCAAGGCCTTCACAGCATCCGCAGAGAAATTGCCTAATACATCCGGCCCGCAAAGTATCTCTACCTCCGCCCGACATAATTCGCCGATGGCACATGCGAGAAGAGTCTTTCCGGTTCCGGGCGGTCCATACAAGAGAATCCCTCTCGGCTTGTCTGTCAAAAGTCTATCAGCATGCTCTTCTTTACTTTCGTCCAATGCTTCTTCAGCAGCTTCCAGAAATGCTGCCTTTGCCAAAATTGATAACTCTCGCAGCTGCGACCCCAACCCACCAATACTAACTGCGAGTTTGGATGCCACAGGTGCTTTCTGGACTACGGTCTCGTGCGAAGGAAGAATTTGAATATTTGTAGTAGAAACGTACCTTGCGAAATTGATTCCTGAAGTTCCTTGTGATGCCTCATGCGAAAGTCTCCATGAGCAAGAACTGCGTAGACTTTTAATTGTGAGCATTATCTTGTTTCCCAACAATGATATCGGAATGAGCATCCCGGGACTAATGAATCGGCCCGCTAGCACGCTGTGGACCATTGCGATAGTCTCTTCTGACCACAAGAAATCGGAATCTGTGGAAGCAACAACTTCAGTAGCATGGACAACGGTCTCTCCTCGCGGAAGAACTTGGACCTCTATGGGGTAGTCTCGCTGAGTGCCCTCAGGATGTAACGAAGCGTTTCCATGAGTAGAATCCCGTATCTGATAATGACCACGCTCTGCCGGACTTGATAGATGATTGTTCTGTACTCGCTGGCTTGCACTTTTCGGTGTTCGCGGGCTTGCCCTGCTTTCATCACGAGTTCTACTTTTTGCTGTCCGTCGTTTCGCGGATTTGGGCTTTGGCGAGGTGTAGGCGGCCAACCGGGGCGGATCCATAGCGGTGACACCTAACGAAGCGATAGATGCATCATCAAGCGCGATGAAATTATCTGGTATAGTGACGAGAGGCCAGGCAACGACGAGACATGTCCTTTGTTTGAAGGAAAGAAGCAGAATGTCCAAAACATGGAGCTTCAATCGCTGCATGTCACCCACGGAGAGGCAAGCCAAGCCATCAGAAGAAATATTCTGTGGTGGTGCCCCCTTGACAATCCTAGAGCGAGAAAGAGCTCGGGAAAGGGACGTGGGGGTGTACATCACAAGTTTTCGGAGGGTTCATAGTGCTGCTGGGGTGCCGAACAGTAGCGGACTCGGGGTGCACGCCCGGAACACGTTGGTAGCAGATGGTGGGGCTACAAATAAAATTTTGATTATTTTTGACGGAAGGGATCAGTGCAGCATGGTACTCGTGCTGGCGGCGGCGTGACCGTCGAACCTTTCCGCTATCCTTTAGTGTTGTAGAGATCTATCTGCCACCACTCAGCCCTCAAGAAACAAAGCTCAGCAACTAACTTGGCTATCTAACCGAACGGAAAGCCGACTTCCAGGACATATCACTATCATGGCTGCGGTATGTGAATGGCATGCAAGCGCTAAGAGACAAGCGACGTTTGTGTTCCGTCGGCAATACTGTGTTACAATATTTCTAACTGACTAACGATATCCCTTACCATTGCTTTTCTACCTCAATATATTTCTTCCCTCTACAGCAGGAACCCAACCCCAAAGCCGTTCCGATGGCGGATGCGGAGCTAACTGTCAAGATCCTCGACCTGGTACAACAAGCCGCCAACTACAAGCAGATGAAGAAGGGTGCCAACGAGGCAACCAAGACTCTCAATCGCGGACAATCCGAATTTATTGTTATGGCCGGAGATGCAGAGCCCCTCGAAATCTTGCTGCATCTTCCTCTGCTTTGCGAGGATAAAAACGTTCCTTACGTCTTTGTCCCATCGAAGGTTTCTCTCGGTAGAGCTTGCGGAGTCCCGCGCGCTGTCATCGCTTGTTCCGTTCTCACGGATGAAGGTTCCGCGATATCCGCCCAGGTACGCAATCTTCGAGATGAGATTGAGCGCTTGCTTATCTAGCCGTTGTGTTAAATTCCAGTATTTGTACATCTCCGCGTAAAAACCATCCGACCAGCCAGCACACTTCCTCAGAGCCAGACCCAGAGCCAGACCCAGACCCAGACCCAGACCCAGACCCACAACATCCGAACCCCTGCTGTTGCATTCAGGAGCTTGTCTGCAAACGTACGAGTTGTTTCGTTAACGTATCAAGTTCGAATCCCTTTGCGATATCCGCCTTTCTCTTTGGCGAGCCAGAAATGTACACATAGTCACCGTCCAATCTCCAGCCAACCTTGTCGCAAAGTTCAGATATATCTTTCAGCTTTACTCCAACCATGGTGGCCAATCTTTTTGCAGATATGCATTCGTATCCTTGGCGCACTGCATCTAAGGCTGCGTCACGGGTTTGGGCGACTAGCTTCTCGATGAGGGGCTTCACTTGACTTGGCCATGAAGCAGCGGTGGCGGCGTAGAATTCGGGAGCCTTGGAAGACCACTGAGCACGAGCAACGGCCCATGACGCCGCAACTTCTGGAATTTCTTTGGCTTCTGGTGAGAGCCTTCGCCAAAGAAATCTTGCTTCGCACAAGTCTTGCGCTACTAATAGACACAGCAGATGTGCTGCAGCATGCGAGTGCGGTTGACGGGCAGTTGCGGCTTCGAGTTCCTTTGCCTCAAGGAGCGGTAAAAGATTCTCCACATCTCCACTCGCCAAAAGCTCGTCTACTGAAGATGTTGACATAACGCTAGCGGATGGGAGCAAACAAGGCCGGCTATGATAGGTTAATGCTGGAAGACTGGCAAGAAAACAACCTGCTTCGCCCAATCTTCCTCAGGACAGGTCGGTTTTACCTCCGGTTCGATCAGGGGATTGATCAATAAAAAGTAATGGGGTCAAGAAGAAGAAAACCCCCCAAGTGCGGACGTTGCTGTGGCCACAGGAAATTACTGCTGTTGAGCGCTCTGGAGGGTTTGTACAGTATCCTGTGGTTTCGCAAGATGCGAATCAAAATTTCCTTCAAGTTACAAACCTGGCAGGGATTCAATACTTTTTGAGTCTGTACAGTACCCTTGGTACTCAGAAAACTGCACACCAGCTGCAGTAGTACAGTATACTGTAGTGCCTACTGTAGACGACGTGCGCATAGCCAAGGAAAGCAGTCTTTATGCAAAAAAACATAAACGGTATATATATATATATATTTATTTAATCACAAATTTAGAAAACCATTGAGAAGACTGTTTCTTTAACGCACTTGCCCCCTTCAAAAACATCGCGCAATCGAGAAAGTAGTCAACTAAAAGACTAAGAATCTAATGTACATAGTTTCAGGACTCAGTTGACTTTTTAAATGGAAGCTTTGGTTTCGAAGACATCAATATGAAACGTTTCAAGGTTGCTAAATCTGGCTCTATGGCCAAGCATTGCTTAAAACGACAGGAAGGACATCCAGTTCTCACTAAGTTCCATCCTTCCGAAGTGCAGAAGCCAAGTGCAGTGGCGCGGGTACTTTTCCTTCTTATTGAGTAAGCACAAGCCAAGAAAAAAGAAGTTGAAAAGTCGCCTCATATGAGGTCACTTATCATGTAGTGGGCACTCTAGAGACACAAGACTGGCGAAGGTAAGCACCAGAGCCCATCCACCCTCCCCGCTGCAATGAATCACCCTCATCCCATCCCGTCAAGAACAAGAGTAGATGAACTGGGAGATACGTCATCGTGTCGTCATGCCTTTGCTGCATGGTCTTGATAGTATGGATGAACGGGCCTAGTAATTGACAAACAACAGCTAGTAAGATACCGCAGTAAGCTGCGCGCGAGCACAGCCGCAGCTTTCGCCTTCCCCTTCTGGCTAGCATATTTACATAACCATGGACTTTTATTCAAGATAATCGTACTGGGACATACAACTTACATTCGCGATACTACGCTACGCAAGCGGTTACTGTACAATCCCTTCCCCCCCCTCGATCGCATCAGACACAGCTTTCTTGAAATCAACTTTGATGGTGTCAGCCCCAAAACGAACTGTCGGTCCCCCACCCCCGCACATCTTCATGCATGGCGCATCCACGTGAACAACCCCATCCCTCAAGAATCCCTTGCGAGTTTCCCGTTGTAATATGTCTGCGACGGCATCTGCGCCCATTCTCTTACATGTCTTTCCCCCACAAACAGCCACGACAATTGCGCTCGCTGTTCTCATTTCTACACCATCTATAGTTGGTGGTGCCGGGCTTCTCACTTCCTCCTTCAGAAGAGCCTCTTTAGCTTTCCGTATGGTTTTCAGAGTCATTTTCGCTTCTTTGTACTTTAACTTTGCGGCACGATAAACGGCCTCTGCTTCTTGCTGTTGAGCAGGACTGGGGTCTGCATATTCTGTGATGGAGCGCCCTTTGTATACATCTTTCGCACGTTTGTAGACGGCCTTTGCGGAGCGGTACGCATCCTCAGCGCGTTGTTCTTCCGAAGTTTGAATATGTCGACGACGCAATGGTGGCACAGGCGGTGAAAGGGATGCAGGGACGGCGGTAAGAAAGGCGTCGAGTTCAAGCTTCAAAGGAGGCTTCGCTGGAGACATAGACATGGACCATTCCGGATGAACAGCGCAAGTGTTGAAATTCCTTGGGCGGAAGAGGGGTGTGTGAACGGGTGGGAAGCCGCAGAAGGCTGGCACAGGCATGTTCCGGACGGAGATAGGCTGTGATCGTGTGGGTTGTACGGTGCAGAGTGCTTAAAGAAGCATGAAGCCCGCCTCTTAAGCGGACCGTGAGGAGATACGACTTTAATAGTAGTGTGGTGCCCTTGGGTACTCCACAATGTGCTCTCGTAGACACGCACTGTGTGAATGTACCCTTCGAAGGGTACAGCACACGCACCAAGGGTACTGCATTGCACAATCTATTTGACAACTACAGTGCGGAACAAAAAATAAGGAGAATTTTTCTTACGTGCCCCTTTTATTTTGGAATTTTCCTTACATACCCCTCTTTATGAGCCCCATTTCTTAGGAGCGCTCTAGATTGAATACGTGAGGAGGTGAAGAGAGCGTCGCAAAATGAGTTTGATCAAAGGGAGCACGTTCCCTGACGAGCACAGCATCTTGATGGCATCCTTGGCCATGTGCGCCACCGTGGGCCGATCTCACAAGGTAAAAAAGTCAGACTCTGGGGGCCTGCGTATACAGTACAGTGCCCCCCAGGATTGCTCATACATCGTAAACGCCCTACCATACCGCAGGTCAAACAACGGCTTGTGGACAGTGGGGTCGCAGCGCCTCAACGAAAGTCGCGTTGCGCTGCATGTGGTCAAGTTGGGCACTACGCTACGACTTGCGAAGCCCAGACACTGTGTACCACAACCGGAAAGTCGGTCGGAAGGGAGTGAGGTGAAGGAAGGGGTACATCACTAGGTCTTAAGTGCAAATGGGCAACGAGTGCTCAAAGGCTTAGTGATGGTGCATTTAACGTGCCATAATCGTACAGACTGGGTGCTCATCAGGTGATATACCGTCATCAAATTTACTCATATCCTTCTAAAATGATGACTAAGTCATAAAAAGACAAAGTAATTACGCAAAGCCGACAAAACTGCCAAACGCCGCGGTGTTAACCTTACAACTGTAGGTCGTCACATATTGGCTGGCGATCTGGGTACTGCGGAACGGTAGACGCGCGAAACATTACATTCATACGACGCTGTCGTTTTTCGCGATAATTGCGCTGCACAGTACGTCTCTTTTCATTTCGGGACACCCCAATAGAGTACCAACGATTAGCAATTTGCCTGAACATCGCCCCATCATGAGCCCGCAATGGATTGCAGTTGACATGAAAATTTGTCAGTGCGACACAAGCGAAAAACACTGTCGTACCTAGCTTCCGCCCACTTCCACTTTTTCCCAAGCACTGTCCATGCCCCACAAAGCCGCCCGAAATAATTCTCCACGATGATACGGTCGCTTGAATGTGCCGATTTGTTGAACTTTGAGCAGGGGATAGAGCACCATTGTGTGGTTTTTTGCTAGGATGCACAACCCTGCAAAACTCAGCACTGCCTTGGTAACCCTTGTCAGCTAACACTGCTCAAGCGTCCTTAAATTCTTCCCCCAAAGGCCCATCTTCTTCCAATGTGTCCTCGTCGTTTTGCTTTTGCAAATTGGTTCGGTGCCACGGTTGCATCTGTTGAAACATAACGAGGTCAGAGACAGACCCAGGCTCATTATCACTGCATCCGATGGCTATTCCAATTGGCAAGACTGAAACCTCCACCTTATAGCCGTAAATCTTATTCTTTTCGCTATAATAGCGCTTGCCCTCTTCTCTACTTCCGGAAGGGCGAAACCAATGTTGAAACGTCACATCAGTGGGGTACCGCGCCATAGGGTAGTGAGAAAAACAATTTTTCTTTGCCACGAGCTCCTTCATCGTCCACTTTTTTGCATGATACTCCACGTAGGATTCGTAAAACGCATGGCAAAAGCGATCAACAAAATTCCAAATCATGCGCTCCATCGTAGGGCCTTTGAAATTGAACATGTTTCCAAGAAATGCCCAGTCACCGCCATGTTTCATGACAGTCATCGTCATAAACAACATGTCTTTGGCCGTGACGGTGCTCTTCCGACCACGACCAGTGTTGTAATGATCGAGAATGAAATTTTCAAAGCCAGCCCATATGCCTTGGAATTGCAATGGGTCGAAGTTGATCATTTCGAAGATACCTTGCGAGCCGTGGGCGTTGTAGTACTGATCGAAAATGGGTGCATCCGTGCCATTATCGTCATCGGAGGGAGGATGAATCGGATCACTGTAGTTTTGCAACTCATTTTGACTCTCGATGGCGAGCTCTGCAAGAATTTGTGGGGAATTCTTGGCTCTGTCGACGGTAATTGAGGCCATCTTTTGAGGGAGATGGGGAGTGGGGGGTAAGAGGAATGGGGAGTTGCAGGTGGGAGGGATGGGGAGTTGCGGGTGGGAGGGATGAGGAGTTGGGGTGGGGGGGATGGGGAGTTGCGACCGTGATGGCCTTTTTTGGGTGTCGGGTTTTGGCGGGAAGCCCACATATTGCCCATTTTGGGCGTCATTTCCGAAATCACTTCGTCTCTTTTGTGAAAATTGTGTAGCTGCGCAATACCGGTCATCTCTGAAATTTGCCACGTAGTTGCGCACTACTGTGTCCAATTGCAACATATCATAAATTTGTTGAAAGTATCAGTAAATGTTGATTCACCTCGGCATAACCGTTTTAGGATTCCCTTTTTTTGCAAACGATTGGCTCTTTCAGGAGTTCTCGGATATTTGTGACAAAGGTCTACTGTTAAGGAAAAGAACATGGCAACGTGTACCGATGAACTTCGAACCGAAGGCTGGATGCGCGCGCACCAGTTGTGAACCAAAAGCGCGGGAGTCCTACGGAGGTGACGGCCAAGGGGGCGTAGTCGACGCCACCGGAGCGTGGCGAAGGGAAAGGATGGTTACACCCGATAGTGCTGGTCGGGGCAAAGGGGAACAGGAACGAAGGGGGAGTAGGCGAGGGAGACAGGGATAGAGAGCTTCCCTTACGGAAGAGAGAATACTTAAAGGCCACCCGCGACGATAGAGAAGGGTGGGCAGCAACGGAGTAGGAAGTAAAGAATTGGGTGGATACCCTCATCTGGCTGGTTGCTCGTGCCATGCGATTGGGCTAATCGCAACATTACAACCTTGTAAGTGATCGCGGCACACGTCGATAAGACTGCCATCGATTGGCAGAGGCAAGGAACAAGGGGCGCATTCACGCCATGAATCCGTTTACGGACCGAGAAGGTGACGATTCTCGTAGCCCATCACAACGCGCAGGTCAGAGCGATAGCGCTTTGCCTTCATCAAGTCCCGTAACAGCCGGAAGCAGGGTTGCTGCAACACCAATTACGCCGGCTACGACGCGGTCCCGCACGGACGAAATGTCCCAAACGGGCCCGTCACAGCCGGGTGCCAAAGATTTGGGTTTGCCAAAGACGCCAATGACGGACACAGGGATGATTAAAGCGCTGGCAGGGACGAGAGAAGTCCTGGAAACGATGATGGAGTCAATGGAACGAAGCACCCGAACTGTCGTACTGGTAGGAAATGTTGTTTCGAGAGCGTCCACCTCTCTGCAGGACCTTCCGGAAAAGATTTCTAATGTCGTTTGATCCGCTATCGCCGAACGAGAAGAGAAAGAAGCAGCCTGAGAACGGAGGGCCCGCAGGCAGCATGAGAAAAAGGACGAAACCAATTGTGACGAGTTACAAAGTGCAGGAGCTGAATGCCCGCGAGAGAACCAAAGTATTGGGTCGTGCCATGTAGATGTGTACTCGCTCCAAAGTGCTTACAAAATTTACAGTAAGTCGATGGAGCCAGTCCAGGTCAGCAGACCGGGGGACCCGAAGTTTTTCGCGGCGCGAAAGGCCTGGAAACGACTTTGCCAAGACTTCCCAGTCCGACAAGAAGGCCACCGGCGACTCCTCGCGTGTGCGTTGTCGGGAACGCCCTTGGCCATTTTCGAAGACGTCGCCTCGACACATCTCGATGCGGACGCCAACACCCTCTGGGAGATACTGCAGGGTCGCCTGTGCAACAGCATTCATCACAGGAGTCTTCGAATCCGATTTGACACCATGGAGTGGGAAGAAGGCCGAGAAAGCATCGGGCAATTTGCGCAGCGATGGCGCACGGCCGCGGTGGCCCTTCCCGATGCAGTGTCCGACGAGAGACTTCTCGACCGTTTTACGCAGTCGCTTAGCGGGCGGCTTTGTGACCACGCCCTCGCGGTACAAGGGACGTTCGACGAAGTAGCAAGCCGGGTGGCCATGATGGCTCCGAAAAGGGTGGTCGGTGGTCGGGAGTCGAGGTTTCGCTCGGAGGGCGTCGCTATCCTCATTGAGGAGAATGCCTTCAAACACGACAAGTCGCCGCCGGGCTTGAGCCCGTCCCGAAGTCCCAGTGCCACTGAGGACCGTTTTGCCACGGCCACGTGTTACTACTGTGGTATCAAGGGCCACCTTGCTCGTTCTTGCCACAAGAAGCGGCGTGACAAGTCGCAGAGGGTCTTGAGGACCGCAGGGGAAGCTGGAAGGGAACGGACCGCGGCCGGCACCCCTCCCACGAAGCGCAACTAGAGACCCGACGTGCTCCTGCGGAAGGCGTCCGAGAGCGCCTATGCAGATGCGTAGGAGGACGCGAGGACCTCCACGAGGATGTCGTTGTGCAGTTGTGAGCGGGAGGCGAGAGGGTGTGGGTCCCCTTGGATACAGGGGCAAGATCGATATGGGTCGATCGATCTTGGTTTGAGGACATCGCAGGGCGTTGTGGTGCAATTGCGCCTCTCCTGTACGAGATCCCAAAAGGGAAGCAAAGAGCAAAACGAAACCAGTACAGTAGAAAACACACCACGAGGTGTTCGGGTCCTCCTTTCCCCTTGTGGAGCCTTGCGAGCTCCAGTAGCTTAGCCTCTTGAGGTAAACGGAGAGCAACCCTCAAGGGATGGTAGTGGTAGAGTCTTGTAGAGACGGTTGCCTTGAGGTGCGGAGTCGATATACCGATATACTGGTTAGCGACGACGCTCGGGTTGTAAGGCCGAATGCCTTAAGGCGGTCTCTGGAGGCTATAGCAGCGGGGCTAAACCTTCGAAGGCCGAGGCAACTCGACGCCTTATGCAGTGCTTGGCAGGGACACTAAGTCTTGTGTAAATACCAAATAGTAGAAGTAGCTGTCCTTCCTACACGATCGGCGGCCCGATGACCGTTGACGGCACTGCGTAGTCGCGACTAGGCGCAGTCCGATCCAGCGATGGATAGATACGTCAGCAACGTAAACCAACACACTGCCCGATGGCAAGCGTCAACGCTAGGGCCTGCGCACAGAACCGCTAACGGAACCAACAAAAAAGGGAAAAGGGGCACCGGGATGGCCGTGGAGCGATGAGCAAATAGAAGAGGGAGGGTCTTAACTTAGAGAGGGTCTCAACCAAAAGGTCTACTCTCAAGTCCAAGCCCGGTTACTTTACAATTCCCAAGGGGAAGGATGGACTCTCTAACTAAATACTGTACAGTCCGCCGGGGACGGCCGGTGAGCCTATTGCTCATGAGCCGATCTAAACGGATCTAACTATTTCTACGTTAATTAAATAGACCTATTATCGCTCAACAGAGCGCACAAATAAAATGTGCCAAAATATTGGACACGTGGCAACAGTGCACAATGCATTGCACTACATATCCCCCTTCTGAGCGTGCTCCGGTCGACATCTCCTTTGTCTCTAGTACGATTGTACACCACAAGACGTGGGTACTTACCTTGAGGCTCTGCGTTAGACGCACGGTTCCATTTTCCACCGCCATCTGCGGTCGTCGCGAGTGTCGTGATTTTCACTTATATCCCATGACGTCCCCTAAATTCACAGCGCTGTAGTCGGTTGGCACGATTTCCTGCCGTCGACAGACACGTCGAACGCTTACCCAGGTCGACCGGGACACAAGACCCGAACTTCTGGCTATAAAAGCGTCGCCGCTGCCGGCTACCCATTTCTCTCTCTCCCCTTCTCTCGTCATCCACTTGAACCTTAACGTTTCCCCAGGGGTTCCTCGAACTTCGCCAACACCGACCGCTGTCATGGCCAACCCTTTCCGTCCGTCGGCCCCAACTCCTCCTTCGTCATCCCCGGCAGCATCCAGCCCCACTCAACCGCCTTCGAACTTTCCTTCTTCTCGGCCTCACGGCAGTACTTTGAGCGCAATGGGTGCTCTCAGCACACCGACTTCGGCTCCGTTACCGGATCCTTACGCGAGAAAATCCGACTCCACAGTCCCGGATCCTTACGCAAGCGTGTCTCAACGTCCGACATCGGATTTATATGCTCGGCCGTCTCACCATCCGGTTTTGGGACCTTCTTCCTACGCGACCACGCGTTCCGCACCGGTGTATCCGTCTCAAGTTTACCCTTCGGCGTCGAGGCCTGATCCTTATTCAGGGTATTCTTCGTTCACGGAAAGACACCATCATCTTACGTGGATACCTTCGAGGGCCGCTCCTCGAGTGGCGAATCCCTATGCCTCTCAATGTAGTTACACCTACGACCCATACGGTCATCTCACCCCACCTTCATCCGGCCGCCGGTTTGCAAGGCGAGCGTCCTCTTCATCATACCCCCCTGGGACCTCTTCTCTGGCGATGGCGCCTGGCGTGTATCCGCGATACGACGAGCTGAAGAACATCTTCATGGAGCAGGCTCCTGACTTGTATCGGTCTGCGAAGTGGTTCTCTCCAGCAGGAGTTGCGGACACCGCCGCTATCGAGCGCGAGTTCTCCAACGGACGTGGTATCTTGCCTGGAGGCGTGCCCATGCAGGCCATTCGAAGTCGAGATTGGCAACTCCGCATCGCGGTTCCGGACTCCGTTCTCAAAGATGCGCCTCGTGGCTCTCGACGATCGCCGTCCTCTCGCTTCATGGAAGCTGTTGTCGCCCGCTTGCAGCTGTTTCAGACCAATTCTCTGATACCAGAGTCGTATAACACTGACACCTGGCAGTACCGCCTGGACGAGGAAATTCCATACTTGGAGAAGTTGATGGCCTGGGGCCAGGGAGATCCTGTTCAGAAAGCCGATGCACTGTGGCGGAACACCGAAGAGGTATCTCAGAAAGCCATCTTCTGGGCTCATCCCATTCTTTCCAAGAACTTCCGCACGTTGAAACGCGGTGAAACTCTCTTCTACACGAAGACCGTGAGGTTTGAGCGTCGAACGCGTTCTCAGACGGGATTCTTCGTCGCATACCAGATGCTGGAAGCCAGCGAAATGCTCCGCACCTTCCTGCCTGGACGTTACGTGCGCACTTCATCTTGGTGGGCCGATTACGAAGTCCCGCAGGGGTTCTGGGCTGAGATGGGACCCATATACACCTACTTTAGCCTATGCCTTTGCGGCTCCTCGCACAGTCTTTGGACAATCTTCATGACCGAGTGGTGCGTATGCGTAGCGTGTACACTCATTTGGGAGAGATATGACTGCTGGCGGATTTGGTGTCTTCCATCGGAGTTGTTGGCGCTGATACGGCAGCTGGATTATTCCTTGCCCTTGGGAGGTGAAAGTGTGAATCAGGAAGTGCACAATCTGTTGAACAAGATCGAACAAGTCAATTGGGACGAAGTCCCCGCCGCCAATGCGTCCAGAGACTTTCGCAACCCTCCAACCAACTTGTCCTCGGGACGTTGTCATCCGACTGCTGGAGACTACGCATGGTTCGATCCACTGAGGGGTGACTTCTGCTCTCGGGAAGAGGCTATCCTCGGTCGTCGACCGCACTCTCGCACTCCTCTTTCGGTACGTCCTCCGGTGAAACCCTACAGGGCTGACTTAGACTCACCGCCTCCTTTCCCTTCGTACACCCCAGTGGGCTCCTTGGGGGTTTCTGGAGAACCTATCGATGTCGATAATGTTGAGGACTTCGACGCTTCGAGCGTGCACGCAGCATCTGCAGAGACTCCTATAGTCTCGAAGATGTGTCCCGCCGTTGCGGCCCCTGCGACTTCAACCGGTCAGTCAACCGTTTCCAACCCCGTTGGGGTACCCCCAAGCGACCAACGACCTCCTCGTGCTCTCACTCCGAGGCCTTCCTCTGATTCAGCCGCTCGTGCGGAGTCTCCGTCGGACAAAGCTCACGAGGGCGTCTCGCTTTCCATTCGGAAGACGCGTCGTTCACATGCTAAGCGAATTGATATGCGCTCTTCTCCATTCCATCGTCGACAGTCGGTCCCCTTGTCGACGAACCTGAGGTCTGTACCCGTGAGCACTGTCGCTCCTCCTGTGAATCCTGAGCCCGTTGCGGGTCGAATCTCCACTCCGGCTTGCGTGGAATCCCGGTCTCCAAGCCCTCCTGCGCCTGCTCAGTCTCCACTCGCCCTTGCGGGCTCCGCTTCAGGAGTCGGAAGGACAGTACCTCTGGTGACTTCGTCTGCCCCAGGGCAACCGTCTTCTGACGACCAAGCTCTTGCTGGGCTCTACCGCAACCTGCTCTATTCCAAGGGGATTGAACCTGAATCCTTGCGCTCGGCCACCTTGGCAGACTTGCGAGTCCTCGCCACCATGATGTCTTCACTGCCGTCTGAGGCAACCTTAGAAGGTAGCTCATCGAGACAGTAGTCCCTTTGGGCTTCAGCATTGCATCCTTCAGTAAACTAGAGTAGTTCTTCTGCGTAGCAGATGTTGAATCATTCCCCCTTCTGAGCAGTCAATCTCGCAGCGTGCTACTGTACAGTACATCGGTACACCAAAACATCCCAGATGTGGTGACGTCACGCTCCGCATTTAATTTGGCCAAATGTGGACTGATTGGACAGGAAAAATCTGCACCTTTGTGTTCAGATTTTCTGATTGGCTGGGCGCCTTCCAAAATTGGTCCAGAGCGCACGAGCGCATCCGAAACAGGGAAATCGAAAGGCGGCATCGCCAGGGTCTGTACTCCTAAGGATTACGAGATATCGGCCAAAACGCGCTTTTGCCCCACGTTGTTATACAGGCCCTGTGATTTACGAAATCGAGTCCCTGGCCTTATAATTTTTCCAGATTTTCCCCACGTGGCACACCAGCCAGAACACTAGAGCGCATGGACCACCGGGTGCAACCTCGGTCCATGACCTCCGCAGCAGCCTACTGGTTGTACACGTATGATTTTCAACCCGACTGGGCTTGATCCACTTGAGGCGGAAGCGCGAGCTTCTTTCGTTGGAAGTACTGTGTGACCAAGCTCGTAGGGAGCGTTGCGATCGGTTCCCATGTAGCATCCGCCAACGGATATCCATACCATCTCACCTTGAGCATGAGCTCTCCGTCTTCATAACCGTGATCAATGATCTTCTCTATTACATATTCTTGCGCGTCCGCGCTTGTACCTTTCGGGTCTCCATTCATGCTCGAGGGTGTCACTGTGGACGCTCTAACATTGTCGTCATCGACTTCAGGTGCATCATCTCTGACCTCATCATCTCCGGTTCCCGAAGTGTATTGTGATTGTCCTTCATTCGTGTCCTCTTCCCCCTTCTGAGGACTGTAGTCCTCGCTGACTTCAGCTAAACCGCGCGGAGCGTGTACTCTCTGAGCAAGTCCCGATGTGGGACCTCGACCCACGACGCGTGTTATCTCTGAAGAGATGTCTTCATCCTCTGCTGGATCTGATTCCTCTTGTGCTCGAGCACTTTCTTGCGTTCCTTGTAGGGATTGCAGAGCTTGATTCAAGCTAGACTCAGAGTCTCCTGTTCTGTCCATGGGACTTGGGGCTAACTCCACCCGATCCCGTGATATCTTCTCTTCTTGGTCGCCATCGACTATTACTACAGTCTCTTCAGAGATTCGTTTCACTCGAAATGGTCCCGTGGCCACACATGCAAGCTTATGCTTCGGAGCCTCGGTTGTACCCTGCTCTTTTCGTACGAAAACGTATGATTCCACCGGGATGTCGTACTTAGGCTTTCGTAAACGAGCATCGAAGTTTCGTTTGTAGCGAGCTTGTTCCTTCCGGAGACTCTTGTCAGCGGTACGCATGAGACTCTGTAGCCAAGACTGCCACCTGAGATAATACTTCCTCCATGAATCGAACTCTTCCAGAGTAGGTTGAGCCTGTAGCGCTAGACTCTTAGGTGCTCGCGCGAGTACTAACTCAAAGGGTGCAATATTTGTCGTCCTGTGAACCTGGGAGGTCGCAGCATCGCTAAACAAGTCCCACTCCTTCGGATGATCTCCAAGGTACTTTCTTAAGGCTGAGAGCAGCGTACAATTGAATCTTTCCACTTGACCATTGGTCTGTGGATGGTAAGTAGTAATGAATAGATTCCTTGTACCCAATATGCGGCAGACGTTCTGAAAGAACCTAGCAGTGAACTGCTTTCCATTGTCGGACAGTAGCTTGACGGGTGGTCCGTAAACGAACACCCAATGGTGTACAAATGCCAAAGCAATGTCGGCAGCGGATATCTTCTTGAGCGGAACGGTTCTCACCAGCTTCGAGTAACGATCGCTGATCACCAATAGGAAACGGTTCCCTCTTTTAGTTTCGATGAGATTCCCAAGGATATCAATTGCGACAAATTCCAAGGGAGCGGTAGGAGTGAAGAGCCGAAGCTCCTTCGCATTTTTGCGAAGCCTAACCCGCTCTCGAGCACACTCAGTACAATTCCTAGCACCTGCGTAGCAGTCTAATGCCATTGTTGGCCAGTAGAAATGTCTTCTAAGGCTCTTGTAAAGCTTTCTTCCTCCCGGATGACCGGCTGTCTTAGCGTAGTGACTCATGCCTAGGACTCTGTCTTTCAGCGAACGAGGTATCACTACCTGTGTGTATTCTGAAGCGGTCCTCACCAGAGTTCCTTCGAACTCTTGAGCTTCCGTCGTGAATGACAGGGTATTACCTTCATCTATTTGGCGACGAATAGATTCGCAAAAGGGGTCGATTAGTTGCTCGCGAAGGAGTTCTTCAGGCTTTACAGCTTCGAAATGCTCAAGGGAGTCCGTTCCCTCCTCGAGAGCGAGCAATTCATCGCAGTTTCCATATCCTTCTACGTCTTCTTCATCCGAATCGGGGTCCGAATCGGAAATCTTCTGTTCCATGACTGACTTCATGCTCTGATGAGTTAAACCGTGCTCTGCAATGAAGCATGGTATATCTTCATCGATATCTTCAGACGTTTCGCCCTTGGTCTCCAGGCGTGAGAGGGCATCAGCCTGAGTGTTGATTCTTCCCTTCTTGTACGTAACTTCGAAGTCGAACTCGGAGAGTCGAAGGCGCCACCTGATCAGTCGCCCACTTGGGTCTGAAACATTCATTAACCATCGAAGCGATGCATGATCGGTGTGAACTACGAAGTGCTCTCCATAGAGGTACGGTCGTAACGTCTTCAGAGCCCAGATAACTGCAAGGCATTCCTTCTCTGAAACGGAGTAGTTACGCTCCGGAGCGGACAAACTTCTTGAGAAGAAACCAATTGGTTGACGAGAACCTTCTTCGTGCGTCTGAAAGAGTGCAGCACCTATTTGGTAGTTACTGGCGTCCGTATCAACGAAGTACGGTAAACCAATCTTTGGTAGCGCCAATACTGGCGGCGATAAGATAGAATCCCGTAAAACGGTGAAAGCCTCTTGACACTTTTCATCAAGTGGGCCCAGGTGAACTGGCATGCCTTTCTTAAGAAGCTGATTCAGTGGATGAGCCAGTTTGGCATAGTGCGGCACAAAACGTCTGTAGACATTGCACAGGCCAAGGAAGCTTCGCAGCTGTGTTTGCGTAGTCGGGTGTTTCACCTTGCGTAGAGCTTCCACTCTTGCCTGATCGACTTCGATCGTCCCTGGACGAACTACATGTCCTAGATACCTGATTCGTTCTACAAAGAACTCGCACTTTCGAAGCTTGAGTTTGACGCCTGGGCGCTGCAGTACCGATAAGATGGCATCCACATGCTCGACATGGTCGTCCCAGTTCCTGGAAAAGATGATGATGTCATCTAGGTAGACCAAACAAAACTTCCAGCGGAAAGGTGACAGTAGAATGTCCATTGCCCGTTGAAATGTGACGGGTGCATTGGTTAGTCCGAAGGGCATTCTGTTGAATCGGTACAGACCACTACGGCACGAAAAAGCCGTCTTGTCTCGATCTTCGTCGGGGATTGGCATTTGCCAGTATCCGCTGATTGCATCCAAGACGGAGAAAATTCTCATATCTCCAAGACTGTCCAAACATTCGTCCATCCTTGGAAGCGGATATGTATCTTTGACCGTAATGGTGTTTAGCTTTCGGTAGTCTACGCAAAACCGTAAAGAGCCGTCAGGTTTCGAAACGAGTAAAACCGGTGACGCCCACTCCGATTGGGCGGGTTCTATAACCCCGGCTTTAAGCATCTTTTCCACTTCCTTACCTTCTACTTCTCGAGCTTTGGGGCCAGCCCTGTAAGGTGGCTGCGCAATAGGGCGCGTGCCTGGCACCAACTCAATGCGGTGCTGTGCAATCTGGATCTCTCCAAGGGTACCATCCCACATACTCGAGTAACGCTTAAGCATGTTTCGAAACTTCTCTCTGAGACGTGTCGGCACATGACTCAAGTCGAGATCTTCTACATCTGGTGGCCGCGGTTCGATCCTACGAGCCTCGATTGGATCTGTCGACAGATTACTGCCAGCCTTTGGCTGTTCGTTTTCCACGGTAGAATCCCTTATCGGATCTTGATCTGTTACAGAGTTTCGGCCTTCTGCCTTCTCTTGAGAGCGATAATCAACTCCGAGAGCCTCCCCAACGGTTAGTGAGCTGTTCACGGCTGCCGGGGGGTGTGGCAGAAGTTCTGCGACCACTTGATTCTTTTGCAGCTTCACTGCGTACTTGCCAAAATTGGCTACCAAAATGTGAAATGCCTTGTTAGGCTCAACTTGTATCACGCCATTTGTGACTACCAATCCATGACGATTGTAAAGAGGGGCGTAGGGTTGAATGACCACTAGACCTGTTCTCTGCGCCGTGCATTGCACAACACGCCGCGTGCCAGGTTCGACTGTCACTGGTCTTGAGACCTTCACCTTGGGCGATACGCGACCGTCGGTTGGGTCTTCTCCAGGTTCCCCTGGAACGAGCTTCGGTTTCATCTTCTTAGATACGACTTTCCTGACTATGGAAACCTCCGAACTATCGGTCAGTTCCACTATTCTCCTGCGAGGGTATATAGCCTCGACAAACTTGTCACAGTAGTCTGCTCCCAATATGATGGTTACAGCAAGCTTAGCGCAGACTATGAAGTCAACTAGCGCTACGAATCGACCAAGTCGAACCGGCATCTTCAATGAACCGATGGTACGAAGCGGACGATTGTTCGCGTCGCCGATGTCCATTGATGGACCGTGGGCGATCAGCGCCTCCATCCCTCTCGGGAGTTCGGTCTTGCGAATCAAATTGGGACCAGCCACGGTGTCTAACACTGCGAGTGATCGTTGCATCAATCCCACGGTTGGCCCAATGTCGGCATAGACTTTGTAGTTCTTGCCCGTTAACACCAGTATCCTTCCAGGGATTTCATTTCTCGTGACACGATGCCATGGGCGACGGATGCAATTTAAAAAACAAACATCACTTCGCCTCAAGACTTTCTTGACTTGCTGTCGTCGTTGCGATACGACATTTTTAGGTTCATTTTCAACCATTTCCTGAAGGATGAGGACATCCTTATCAATCTTCGGTGGGGAACAAGGCTTTTCTGCCTCCGCCTGCCGCTGTGCTAACAGCGTCGCTCCCCTCGTATCTGAGGAGGTTCCCCTTTCTAGTTTCCCTGCTCCGCAGGATGCCTATCAGGCTTCCTATTCCAATCAACTCGGACTTGATCTGGAACAGAGAGAGGTGTCGTCGGGACACGATCCGTCGTGGACACGCTTGGTGAGCTTCCCTCTTGGGCTTCAAAGTATCTCTTGACCTTGAGGTAGCTTGTAGAAGGTATGCCTAAGCGTTCCATTGGCGACAACGCCTCGTAGTTTGTGATGAACTTGTGAAGGTCCTTGAGGGCAAGTAGGCACGTGGGTGTTGCGTGCCCTTTCTCATAGCAAGAGAAACAGATAAGGCCATGCCTTCTCGGCGGTAGCGCGGGCTTTTGCCCACTCCTGCTTTGGCGTTGATTAACCCATCCGGGACGAGAGACTCTTGTATTGCGATCCTCTTGAGGAAGTCTGGGGGCTGGGGTATACGCCCTTCCGTTACGGAATGTTAGCACGGGTTCCGTGGTCTCGCTCTGAGACGGTGTAATGTCTTGCATCTCGGACTCCGTCGGATCGGTTGTTCCGTAGGACTGTTCCTCGGAATATTCCTCGGTAGCATCTTCGAGTACCAGTACGTCAGCCAAACGGCTTCCTTCTGGGGAATAATCACTCGGCCCTGAGGACTCGATAACCGAATCGACAACATGTGCAGAGCCTCGGGGTTTCCAACTCGGATGCATCACTTTCGTCGTCTTCTTCGTCTGTGGCGGTTGAAGGGTTACCTTCTTACTTCTCCTTTCTCTCGCGCGGATTGCGGCCCCCTGAGCCTTGGCGTAGTTCACCAGCCTTAGAAACGCGATATCGCGATTATCTTGGCGATACTGTGAAACTATAGGCTTCATAGCTGGGTCCAGGCCTTCGATATACATCGTCATTTGTTCGTCAGCCGAGTAGACGTTTCCACGGCGACTACTCGCATCGGCTAATCGTATGTAATACTCCAGCTCGTCCTCGTTAGGGCGCTGAGAGACATCCCGAAGGGGCCAAAACGGCCTGTCTTATGTCTTCGTCGGTGGCGAAACTCCTAAGGAGCCAGTGTACGGCCTCGGGCCAAACCACAACCTTTCCATGGTGGGTACCCGTGGTCTGTGAGACCGATGTAAATTGCCTTAACGCCAATCCTCCCAGGAACTCCGGAAGTAACCTTATGGCCTGAGCCTCGTTCATTTCTTGCGTGTCAAATTCGTGGACTATCTTCGCAACAAAAGTCCAAGACCATGATTGCGTCATCACCTGTGAAGGTTATCTCCTTCTTGACCTTCGGGGGTATGTCCCTGCGGATCTTGCGCACAGCGCTGCGCCTGGACTTCGTCAGGTGAGTCTGAGGGTTTCGTAGACGGTAAGTCCTGTAGGAAAGCAAATGTTTGAACAAATAGTTCGTGGGTTGAAGTTCTTTAAGGTGTTCCCATCTGGGTCCACGCCTTGTGGCAATATCTTCAGGTTCGCCTTTGACATCTCGTCGACTCACGGAGGAATCGATTCCGCCCCTTTTAGAGGTAACACCATTCCCTTTGGTCCGATTGTAGGACTTCGTAGTCTTACGATCCGACTTCTCGGAAGATGTAGTTCCCTCATCGCTGTTGCTATCAGCGGACTCTGAGTCGCTCGATGAAGAACTTCCCTCTGGGTCTTCGGGTTGGTTGCGATTCTTCTTGATCCATTTGGACTTGTCCTTCAGGGTCTTTCCCATCTTCTTAGACTTGGAGGTCCTCGTGAATCGTTGATTCAATTTTTCTTGGTGCGGGGCACCATCTTGTCCATGGTCATCTTGTACCATGTCGTCTTCGACATTCTGTTGAGGAATCGCATCTCTGGCTTGTTCCAGTGCTTTGAGGCGAATGGCGACGCGTCCAAAGCGTTCGTCAGCCTCGTCACGCGATTTAGCGAGAGACTCGAGTGCCTGATTGGCATCATGTCTGGCCTCTTTCGCTGAATCCTGAAGTGACTTAAGCATCTCAGGGTCACTCCAAGCGTTAGCTTTACCTTCAAGGGTCTCGATACGAGCGGATAAGTTTTCCATCGCAGCAGCAAACTCCTCAGCTTGAAGCTTGAGCTGACTGCTAAGCGTGACAATCTCGTTTTCGAGGACCTTACGGTTTTCCTCGCGGATTTTTTGGAACATCTTGTTCACTAGTTCTTCAGGGGATAACCCCTTTTGTGCAGTCTCATCCCGGACTGCAGATCCTTGTGGATCGCCAGCCGAGCCGGCGCGACTACGCGTGCGCGGGGCTGGTGGAAGGTTAGAAACCCTTCCCGATCCACTCTTGTCCGATCTTGGACCCCGGTTGCCGGTCTGTAAAGTCGACATTGACTTGACAAGTGCTAACTTGGGCTGCGGAGCCTCGAATTTATTCTTCTTATTCTTAACCTTACGGTTAGGTTCGAACCTTGATCTTCTTGATCCTTAACCTTGACAAGCTTTCTAGGTCGGGGGGACCAATTTTTGTGGTGCAATGCGCCTCTCCTGTACGAGATCCCAGAAGGGGAGCAAAGAGCAAAACGAAACCAGTACAGTAGAAAACACACCACGAGGTGTTCGGGTCCTCCTTTCCCCTTGTGGAGCCTTGCGAGCTCCAGTAGCTCAGCCTCTTGAGGTAAACGGAGAGCAACCCTCAAGGGATGGTGGTGGTAGAGTCTTGTAGAGACGGTTGCCTTGAGGTGCGGAGTCGATATACCGATATACTGGTTAGCGACGACGCTCGGGTTGTAACGCCGAATGCCTTAAGGCGGTCTCTGGAGGCTATAGCAGCGGGGCTAAACCTTCGAAGGCCGAGGCAACTCGACGCCTTATGCGGTGCTTGGCAGGGACAGTAAGTCTTGTGTAAATACCAAATAGTAGAAGTAGCTGTCCTTCCTACACGATCGGCGGCCCGATGACCGTTGACGGCACTGCGTAGTCGCGACTAGGCGCAGTCCGATCCAGCGATGGATAGATACGGCAGCGACGTAAACCAACACACTGCCCGATGGCAAGCGTCAACGCTAGGGCCTGCGCACAGAACCGCTAACGGAACCAACAAAAAAGGGAAAAGGGGCACCGGGATGGCCGTGGAGCGATGAGCAAATAGAAGAGGGAGGGTCTTAACTTAGAGAGGGTCTCAACCAAAAGGTCTACTCTCAAATCCAAGCCCGGTTACTTTACAATTCCCAAGGGGAAGGATGGACTCTCTAACTAAATACTGTACAGTCCGCCGGGGACGGCCGGTGAGCCTATTGCTCATGAGCCGATCTAAACGGATCTAACTATTTCTACGTTAATTAAATAGACCTATTATCGCTCAACAGAGCGCACAAATAAAATGTGCCAAAATATTGGACACGTGGCAACAGTGCACAGTGCATTGCACTACAGGCGTTGGGTGTCAGCAGAGGAAACTGCTACCGCGGCAGACAGGCATGAGATTGCCGTCTGCGGGACGGGCGAGCTCAAATTTGAGCTCTGGGGCACCACATTTCTGAAACCGGTGCGGGTGGCTGAGAATATTCCCAGCAAAATCCTGATGGGAAGCCAATTTTGGCGACGATATGGACTTGTCGTAAACTTGGGTACACTGCCCGGAAAAATCTGGGTTCAAGGGGAGCGCGTAGAAGGAAAGGTGGCGAAGAAGGCGACGGACTCCGCAGAAACGGAACAAATGGCCGCAATCAGCGATGCAGATGTCGATGATGCCATAAGAGACATGGATTTGTCTCAGTTTCATGGAGAGAGAGACGTGCAAGAAAGGCTACGTGATGTCTGTAGTATAACCCCCTCCTGGGGCTTTAAATTAGAGTAGATCAAGAACTAGATCAGCTACTGTAGAGCGTCGAGCTCTACAGTACAACCGCGCGTGTCCACGTGTACACCACGGGGACAAGGGACACGCCCATACACGTGCACACGTGTACAGTGCGCGAACGAAGCGCGCACGCACCACGAGTAATACGTGTACTGTCAGCTTCGACATAGCTGACAGTATTACAGTGCTGGCCGACCTGCACTACAGTAGCCCACTACAGTACCTCGGTACTGTAGTGTTATGATAGATTGTTTTGTATAATAAATAGGGAGCGGACCGACGGCGGCAGGAGGGGGACAAGCACGGACTTGTCCTCAACCGACCGCCGAGGTCAGTCAACCCAGCTTATTCTAACTACGCGCCTTCGCGCACGATAGGAGGAAGGGAGCGGGCAGGGGACACACGCGTGCGCGAGCGAGCCTAGATGCGCCTCCGCCCGTCAGCGCTGGTACGTTACCCAGCGCTGCTCCGGGGCGTCGAGGCGTAGATCGGCCCGCGCGTACGCGTCGTCCCCGACTGTCCCGCTCTACCACACTGCTACCAGGGCCCGCTTCCCTGCCTCTTTAGCTGATGCTTCAACCGTCTTCCCGTTCGAACGGGGTCCACGTCGGATTGCGCATACACCCTCAGTCGTCTGGGGTGTTTATGCTACAGTGGTCTCCCGACCTAGAAGACCCCGGAGTTCGAACTCCGAGAAGACTTCCGTTTCCCTCCGCGTCCGATCGCGTTGAGATGAGCCAAGACTACGAGCCCTCGATCCGCTCCGAAGCGGCGGATCCGAGTCCGGCCGCTATGCAGTCCCCATCCGCCCCGTTGGGCGACGGCGACGCTGGTCCTCGAGACCGCGAACCGTCGCCCGGGTCCTCCGAAGAAAAGGCGGCGGCGATGTTCGATCGCATAGCCGAATACATCGAGGAAGTACGCACTTCTCCCCGTGTAGATGTATCGGATGCCGTATACACTCCATGTATGGCCGAACTCCGCTCCCTACGTGAAGGAAGGTTCGATAGAGTAACGCAGTCCCTCGAGAATCTCCCAGCGCTAATCGACGAGCTACACTCGCGGTTAGTGCTCGTCGAAGATTCCCGTCTCGCATCGCCCGGACAGTCCGGACAAGGTCGCCCCGAGAGGTCGACCGCTGCGAGGCGACCTGAGGATCGAACCTCCCCATCCGCGGAACAGTTGGGTGCGTTCGCGCACCTCTCCGCCGAGCTCAACGCCACCCGACGGCGTGCCCGTGACATGGAACGTACCATGGCCGAAAGGCTACCCGGTGCCCCCTCTAGGGGGCCCGGTGGTGCCGTACCTACGGTTGCAGCCGCGCCACAAGGATGGCGGCCGACTGGGGTCTACCCCAGTCGCGGCGCAGAGGAGAGAAGATCCCCAACGGGCGCCAACGTGGCGTCCGAAACCCAAGCTCTGCCCCCTGCCCCCGGAAGCAGGTGGCAGACCGAGCGAGTACCGTATCGCGACGACCCTGACCGTGGAGGAGCCGCCCGCGGATCCGGAGAACCGATGTTCTCCGTCGATCCCCGCTGGGGCGGCTACCCGCCGGCGAACTACACCGAGCATCCAGGTCCGGTAGACGTTCGTACGCTACCCGTCACCCCCTTCAGAACGCTGGGTCCCGCTGAAACCGGGCTCGAGCCGGTGCATACGATGATTCAAGAGTTCAGCGCCGTCGCTAACTATCGTATGTACCGCTTGGATAACCCCTCGAGGCTCGTTACCTCGGGTGACGCGGGACGGATCGCGAAGTATGTCCAACGCTGCCGTGGGATCCGTCCCACGATGAGGAGCTTTGACGGTACGGACCCGATCCAGCTACTACCGTTCTTGAAGGATATTCGGATAACCTTCAACTCGCAACACCTGACCGAAGGTGTTGCGGTGAGAGTCCTCGCGCACTTCTTAGAGCGCGACGCGGAGTGCCTGTATACCAGTTATACGATACCTGGCCTCCGTGCCGGCCAACTACAAGACGACGTGAGCTGGCCGGGGCTCGTGAATCAATTCTTGAAACGCTACCTAACCGACGACGTGTTAGGTGAAGCGTACGACGCTGTCGCTACGGCGCGACAACAATCTCACGAAACGGAGAACACGTTCGCGGACCGGCTCGAAACGGCAGCGTTCCGATACACGGCGGTGTTCTCCGAACAGTCCCTCGCGCACTACTTCGTGCAGGGACTGGCACCGGCGACCCGTGCCGCAGTCTCCGAGACAGTACAGCGGCTGCCGAGCCGCCAGAAGACCGATCTTCCGACCATCCGCCGTATCGCAACGGCGGAAGGAACCACTTACCGCGCTCGACGCGGTTTGCCTCTGCCGGATTCGAAACCGGCAGGGAGGGCTGGCAGGACTACGAAGTCCGCCGCAACAAGTTCGCCCGCCTGTACCCTGCATGTCGGGGAGGATGAGTGGCAGGCCGACCCTGTCCTCATTACGGGAGGAGCAGGGCCGGTGGGGGCACGAACTCCCTCACCGATGTTGACCGGAACGACATGTAGTTACGCGACCGCATTCGCGGCCACTCCAAGAGTGGCCAGGGGTACGGACCCCCGGGTCGCAGAGCTCGACATCTCAAACCGAGATACCGGAGGTGAAGCCCCTCGCGTGCCCCTCCTCACCGATGAGCAGGCGCGTCACGCGGCGACCTTTGCCTCAACGGACGGCAGCGCGTACGTGTGCTGGCTATGGCGTACGTACGGACACGCCATGTACGCCTGCCCGTTCCTGTCGCCGGAACAACGGATGTTCACAGCGTACAGGAACTACCGCTACCAGATGGAGACGCGCCCCGGAGCGCGCAACCTCCTCCGGCAGGTGGTCGGCGAAGGTCGTCCCCCGCGTCAAGGTTACCCGAATCGGTCTGGTGGGGGCGCTCGCTTCGCCCCCCGTGGAGGCAGGTATCGTCGTACCGAACTCGATCGTCGGGATCGGCCCGACTACCGCCAGGCCGATACAAGGTACCCCCGCCAAGGAGGGAGAGGGGACCGAGACCGTTCTCGGTTACCCCAACAGCTACAGAACGCCATCATGTACCTGCAAGATTGGGTAGAGGGTCCGTATCCCCTACCCGCGGAGGGACAAGAAGGAGAACCGGTTCTACCCGTCCCTCAGATCCTGTGACGTCCGGACGTCGCAGCTCAAGGTCAGGAAGTACCCGGGTACTTCGCCGATGACGCGCGGCGGCAGTGGAGGGATCGTCCCGACCCACGCGGCCAAGGACCCGAAGGAGACCTGGCCACCGATAGCCAGGGGGGTAGCTCCGATAGCACCGGTAGTTCGAAAAAAGGGTAAAGACGGTTACGTACACGCGGTCCCGTGAGCCGTCTTCTCCTTATGAACTAGACCGGTCCCCGCGTGCTCGCCAAGGACACGGGGGGTATTGTCCGATAATACATCCCCTGCTATCGGAGTCGAGCACGGGGACCCCAGCAATGTCGACATCGCCGGAGAAACCCAACACCGAGGCCCACGTAGACCCGATGTTGGAAGAAGGCATCACCGGGACACCCGGCATCCCAGTGACGCGCAACGAGCGAGACGGTGGTAACAACGACCGACACGAGTCGGTCGACCTCCTGACCCCCGAGAACCCAAGGTCGCCGGCGAAGTGTCCGCCTCTTACGGACCCCAGCACCGGGACGGGCGTCACTGGGACGCGAACGTCCCCCGACTCGAGCCGAAGGAAACGCAAGAGGGGCCAACGCCGAAGTCGAAGGCCCCGGCGGAACGAACTCACCGATAAGGTCTCGCCCAAGGCGGTCGATGGCCTCGTATGCCTCATGACGTCCAAAATATACAACGTCTTGGGCTCCGTGGACACCGGAGACAACGCTTTTAAGACCTACACGATCGCCGTCGACACGTGCTCGGGCTACAACTTGGTGAGGAAGGCCGCCCTCCCCCCCTACTGGATCCGCTACGTAATACGGGACGCGCTATTACCACGACTGGCTGCCGCGAACAGCAACCCTCTTCGACTTACGGAGGTCGTCCGCCTCGCGGTCCGGTTGCGGAACACGACGTTCCGCATACCTTTCGTAGTGGCCGAACAACTCGCTGTTCCCGTCCTACTTGGGACCGCGTTCATCGATGCTCACGTACGCAGCATCGAAATCGACGGACAGAAGCTCGAACTTCGTCACGGTGGCTCGGTAGCCATCGTCGATGGAAAGGGGGAACCGACTCCCCCTACCAGGCGACACGGTCGCCAAACGAGTCGGCCGGAGGTACGGAAGGAGGCCCCGCACGCGATCCGAATCGCCCGCTGGGTTATCATCCCCGCGATGTCACAAGGCCGTGTGCGTATGACAACCGCGGAGAGGGGTCTCGTGTTCCTGGAGCCCAAGCCCTCACTCCAACACCGGCATGGAGTGAGGATGACGAATGGCATCGCGGAAGTCCTGCCGAACCAAACATTCGAAGTCATCGTCGCGAACTTCTCGCGACCGGAGAGGCGGCTTCTGAAGCACACCGTCGTGGGATACGCGAAGCGCAACCCCCTCGCGATCCTCACGCCCGAACGTGGAGTCGTTGAGGGGATCGCGCACGCATTGCACCTGACCGACTTGACCGATCAAGTCGGAGAGACAGGAGCTGGCCGATCCAGCTCCGACGAGAAGGCAACCGCTGGGAATGAAGGGGTTGACCCGGATGAACGGTCACCTATATCGCAACCGACGGCGGAGGGTACTGTACCCCCCCGGCAGAAAGATCCCGAAAATCCACCGATGGATTGTGAAAAAGAGATTGACTTGTCATACGTCGACGATGACAAGCTCCGTGGCCACGTGCTCGAGATGTTCCGTAAGCACTCGAGTCTGTGGAGCGGTGCGCTCGGAACGATCCAAGCCACGGAGCACCGCATTCCCCTCTAACCGGGAACGAAACCGATTCGTTCTATGCCCTATCAGAAGGGCCCGGCCATGCGCGAAATGGTCGCGAGGGAGGTCAACAAGATGTTGAACGCAGGGGTTATCGAACCCGCGAGCACCGAGTGGGCGTCCCCGGTGGTGCTCGTACCGAAGAAAGACGGCTCTTTTCGGTTCTGCGTGGACTACCGGCGCTTCAACGCGAAGACTGCAGGAGATTCGTATCCGCTTCCCCGTATGGACGACTGCATCGACTCGTTAGGAGATGCAGCCGTCTTTACGACCTTGGACTGCAATTACGGTCATTGGCAGATCCCGGTCGCTCCGGAGGACCGGGATAAGACTACCTTCACGACACATATGGGTACGTACCGCCATTTGCGCATGCCGTTTGGACTAAAAGGGGCACCGGCCACCTTCCAACGCGCTCTCGACATCATACTCTCCGGATTCCGCTGGCAAATATGCCTCGTCTATCTCCATGACGTTATCGTGTTCTGGCGTACGAACGCGGAACACGCAAGGCATCTCGATACCGTCTTGAGCTTGTTGCGGAGTGCCGGCATCTCCCTCTAGCTCAAGAAGTGCAGCTTCTTCCGACCGAAGGTGCACTATCTGGGGCACGTTATATCCCCAGGTAAGTTGAGCGTGGCTGATACGGCAAACGACGCCTTCAAGACGTTCAAGTTCCCCAGGACGCTGACGCAGGTGCGCTCGTTCCTCGGGGCATGTAACGTATACCGCCGATTCGTTAAGGGGTTCGCGAAGATAGCGCGTCCTCTGACCGACATGACGCGCAAGGATTCGGATCCTGTCTTCTACAACCCCACCGAGGCGCAACTTCAGGCGTTCGAAAACCTGAAGAAGTGCATGATCGCTCCGCCAATACTCGCGTTGCGCCGGCATGGTCGACCATACACGATATACACCGACGCCAGTGCCTATCAGCTCGGCTGCACCTTACTACAGGAGCACGAAGAGCCGAACGACTGGCGACCGGTGCGGTATTGGTCGTACTCACTGTCCGATAGTGAGCGCAACTACAGCCCTACGGAGCGCGAGTGCTTCGCCGTAGTGTGGGCCGTCCGCACAGTACGGCCATACGTAGAAGGAACGAAGTTCACCGTCCGGACGGATCACGACGCCCTGAGGTGGCTCATGTCCCTCATCGAGAGTTCCGGAAGACTCACCCAGTGGCGGCTACGTCTGGTTGAGTACGATTTCACCATTCAGTACCGCCCCGGGCGCGTGCATCAGGTGCCCGATACCCTGTCACGCCTCGTGTCGCCTCGTGTCTCCGATGACCCTCGCCCCACCGTCGAGGTGATGACGACATTCCCGCCTTCGACGGGGGTACGACCGTTCGAGACGTATCGACTGAGCTCGCGGACCACGCCTGTACCGCGAGCTGTGATCATCAGGCCGTCCATGTCTTTGTAACGACACGGAACCAAGCCGAAGCCCGAACAAGATCGCGCGTACGGACGCGCGACGAACCGCGAGGCGACGACGAAGCCCCCGCTCTCCAAGGACACAATTCGTTTTGGGAGGAGAACGACGAGTTCAACGCCGCCGACATCCAACGCGCCGAAGACCCCGAGGCTGGCGCGCTCGACTCCCTGGTCGCCCCACCGCAGGACGACCTTCCGGCCCCTCTAACGATAGAGGAGATAGCCGAGGAGCAACGCGTGGATGACTTCTGCCAAACCGTTTTGGCACGACAGTCCAAGTCTGGAGACTCCGCGTTCTTCGAGGACCACCAAGAGGTGCTGAAACGGAGACACCCCTTCGACCCTGATATCGTAGAGGTGGTGGTGCCTCGGACGCTCCGCGCCAGGCTCCTTCGCCTGTGCCACAACCCGGCCATCGCGGGGCACCCGGGCCAGAACCGTATGTACTACGCACTTCGACGCGAGTACTACTGGCCCCACCTGGCTGCAGACGTTGCAGCCACGGTGCGAGGGTGTCAGACCTGCGCGATGGACCGGGTCAAGCTGAGGAAACATCTCAATCGATTGAGATTGTTCCCAGCTATGAGGCCGCTCGAGAGCCTCGCGATCGACATCTTGGGGCCGCTCCCCAAGACGAAGACAGAAAATCGATTCCTGCTCGTGATTACGGACCGCTTCAGTAAGCTGACGCAAGTCGTTGCGCTCCGCACGATAACAGCGTACACCGTCGCAGTTGCGTTCTGCGACTCGTGGGTGTTCAAGTATTGCGTCCCTCGCACGTTGCTTTCGGACAACGGCCCTCAGTCTAATGCCAAGTTCTTCCACAGCACGTGCCGTGTTCTGGGGATAGCGAATTTGTACACTTCGGCGTACCATCCCCAGACGAACGGGCAAGTCGAGCGATATAACCGAACAATCGCCTCGATGCTGAAGAACTACCTGGGTGAACACCAGGACGACTGGGATGTGTACGTGGGGCCGCTTACGTATGCGTACAACTCCCACGTACATCGCACCACACGCACGACTCCGTTTGAGCTCGTGCTCAGCAGACCCCCGCCGGAGTTCTCTCTCCGAAGAGCCGAAGGGGACGCGCCCCCTTCGGATAGTGGAACTCAGCGAGCGGCCTTTCTCAACACCTTAGACGACACGATCCAGAGGGCCTACGGAAGCCTTCGATGAACGAAAGCTCGCTATAAACGCGACTTAGACAAGCGTATTCGGCGCATCAACTCGCGCCTCAAGGCAGGTGACTATGTATATCTGAACCCCACCGATGGGGGGAAGACATCAAACAAGCTCGCCTCCCCGGCTGTAGGACCGTACCGAATTCTCGCGAACGACCAACGCACCATCAAGATCGATCGTGATGGAGGTACAGAGCGCGTCTCCGCAGACCGCTGCGTCTACGCACCCCCGCCAGCGAACGCACCAAGGGCTAGCACGACTACCCCCGAGGACCTTGCCGACAAGATCAATGAAGGCACACAGTATGCCGTCGAACGGCTACTCAAGCATCGCGTCATGGAGAATGGAACTACGGAGTTCCTCATTAAATGGGCAGACTACGATTCTCCCACATGGACGGCACGTACCCACGTTCCCGAGGAGTTGGTGTCTCGCTACGCACAAAGACTCCGGGCGCGTACAGGGAGAGACCTCACCTCAGAAGTGAACACGGACGTTCACTCTGGCGGGGGGGCCCTCATTCGCTGGGACGGATTAAATTCACCCTGTGGGCATAATAGAGAAAGAGGGGGGACGTGCCGAAGGACAAGTGTCCATAGCGGGCAGCTATAAAACCGGTCTCGGGACGCCAAGACGTATGGACTTCGAAGCCCATTACACACGACCAGCCACCATCGACAAAAAGCAGAGCAGAGGACAGTACGTACTATCTTACGTAGACCAGCCCTGAACCGGGGTGGGTGACGGGAAAGGGAACACGGACCCTTAACGGACGCGAAAATGTTCTAAATAAGATCCGCGAACGCATTGCCCGGCTCGTACTGCGCAACGGACGTCAAGCCGTATTGACAAAATCTAAGTACGCGATACACAAGGGCCGAGCAGCACGAGCTGCTCGGAAGGGACAGTCACCGAGGAGCAGCCAGCCAGGGCATATTAAGCCCTCGGGCAAGATGATTACCTCCTGGAACCACACGACTCACAGGCTTGGTATTCGTGTACCTGGCCCCGGCAAGGAGGCTCCCACTTCGGAGCACGGAAGCCACGCACCGTCCACTCCCGAACGGCCTCAGCTCCACCGAACTACGGACAGCAGCCTGGTACGCCGTTATTCGTGTCATAAACACGCGCTAGATTTGTCCACACCGCCGCTCCGCAGTAAGGCCGGTCGCCCCACAGCGGGCGGTCGTAGGCGCCGGGGAGAAGCAACTTGCCTCCCCGAATTCCTCGCGACGGCGCGAGGACGTTGTCCCGCACGAGGTAGAAGGGACAAGTACGCACCGGATCCGGCGAGGGGAAAGAGACAGGAAAGGCCGCCGCCGGCTTATACACGTTAGGCCAGAGCTCCAACAGACCGCCGCCCGCTTACACTGAAAAGAAAGAAAAAATGGCAATAGGGGGAAATTACACCGGGGTACAGTGCACGTGCGTGACGTCCCGACGCACGCTCCACGCACAACGCGCAGAGGACGCCTGTACGGCACCGCGTATTGAGGTTACAGAGGGTACCAGCCGACTGGGACACGCAACCGGACATCGACCAAGGTGGTACGGCCGTAGTCACCCCCTTCAGCCCCATCAGCCGGTCAAAAATAGACTGACGCCCTTACCACGAGGCCCTCGGAACGAGAAGGGGACGGCGAACCGTCGGCGAGACGGACGCTGCGGGGAATAAGGCCCGGTCGGCGGCAAGGCCACGCAAAAGAGGCGGCCGGCAACGGCCTCCTGGCCCGGATGAGAGTGAGAAGGACCTCCGCGCGTACCGACAACCGCGCGGGGGAGCGAACCACGATGGAGGACCAAAGCAGGCGACCTCCCCCGAGAAGACCGCAACACGCGACAGCGCGCCAAGACCCCTCCGTACGGGACGGGGGCGCCGGAAGAAGACTCCACCGACGCCCCTGCCGAGTCGAACGGCGTCGGCTCCCGTCGGCGACATACCCGACGGGAACGATCTGGACGAAAGATGGCACACCGCCGCACCTCGCAACGACACGAGATGCCCCGCAAAGCGCGAGGGAGGGACCCGAACCCTCCCCGGGATACACACGAGGCGGGGAAGGCGCGAAGGTAACGACGACGAAGGTAACAACTCGGTCCTCCTCGCCCCCCTCTGGAGTGGTTCGGACCTCGACATCAACCCCCCCCCCATGTCTGAGCACGGGGAAGCATGCCGGAATGCACCGTTCGCCGCGTGTGGGGGCTGAGGAAACTGCACCTACCAAGAGCCACGGAGCGTCAAGAGGGAACAAGGTTTCCCTAGCACCCCGCGAGCCTCTTGCCGCCGACCCATGCTAAGAACACAACTGACGTTGTCGCGCATACTCGTGCAAGTGGGCCTCCGGGACGTCTACAGTACCACAGTGGCCGGCCGCTGAGTTGGAACCAGCCGCTACGAGCGGCGAAAATTTGCTCAAGGACCGCCCGAGGAGCGACCCCTGGGGCCCCTTTGCACCCTCGCCCTCTTGACACGGGCCAGGGGAAGCTGAAGCAGAAGCCGCACGGCGGGACGCACGCATCCCGCTGAGTGCCTTCGATTAGGTATGGAGCAAGGCTTCCGACTGCGCGTGGCGGCGACGACGTACGCCCGTGCAAGGACCGACGAGAAGAACGTCGGTGAAGGACTGCGCGTGGCGGCGACGACGTACACCCGCGCAAGGATCGACGAGAAGAACGTCGGTGTGGACAGGGAGCGACCAACTTCGACAACGACGAGGGGTGATGGAAAGAATGCTCTAAGGGCTTTACGTGGATTGGGGATCCGGGCGAACGGTCGAGCGGGCTCCTGCGAGGACGACGGGAAGGGCCGTTCAATGGCCCGGGCCGCTGGGCGGCTCAAGGAGTACTCGGTCCATAGAGGCTTGGGGGACAGTAACTGGGGTGATGGGGTAACCCTGAGCCCAACCCCTCGAGAGGAGGCATTGCTACCTCGTTGTTGCGGCTCCAGCTCAGCTCACCGCCCTCGAGGGCAGTGGCATGATCGGCCACCGCAGCCTCACGTCCCCGATTTTCGTCAGGGTCTTGCAAAGCCGGACGCGACGTGGCCGGAGGCGCCTCGCGGAGACCACGTAGCGCGTCCCTCTCGGCCCGGTACCGGTCCCAATCGGCGGTCGTTCGCTCAAGGACCCCGGTCTGTGTGGCCATGGCCTCTCGCACCCTCGCTAACTCGCTGCGTACGTCGCACAGTTCGGACATGTGCGAATCACGCTGGGCGGCGTTGCCGCGAGCCTCCTCACCTCGCGCTAAGTACCAACTGGCGAGAGTGCCAAGCAGTCTGTGTATTTGCCACGACCAGTCGCTCGAGTCCTCGAGGGCGCGAATTAATACCGGTATGTCGCGAAGGTCGTCCCGCCCGAGCGTCGAGCGACGTACCGTGGTCCAGCTCGTAACGACACGGCTCGGTGCGGAATTGAGAGGAGGTATTGGAGGGACCTGCGAGCTCACCGCCTGGAGAGGATCGCACACGGGTCCCGATAATTCGGGTCGCGGGTTCGTCCCCGCGAACGGATACACCGGGGACTCACCGTCCAAATCTCGGTAACGCTTTTTCCTTGCCAATCGTGAGGCGGAGCCGACTCCGCCTCCGCCCCCAGAGGGCCTCGAGGAGGACGCCGGGGGCCCCGGCCGCGCCACAAAGGCGTCTGATCGATGGTCATACGAGAGGAAGGAAGAATGTATTCCGGTGGTAAAGTCAGTCCAATGGCGGAGATGACGCTCTCCGGCGTCGCCCGCTCGAAGCATTAATTCGAGGGCGAATGCGTACGTCCAGGGCACATGTTGGGTACTTCTTTCAAGGAGATGCAGGGGTACGCTCGGAAGATCCCACGCGACCCTTCCCAAATGGGCCAACACTCCGACCGGTTGTACGAACACCCGCCCGTGTATGGATACTTCGTTCATGAAAGCATTTCCAAGGGCCCAGGCCCACTCCCTCTCAACGTTATGTATCAGATCGTCACGCGCAGGATGCCTCGGGTCTGCGCAAGCCACCCCGAAGTGCTTCAGGACATACGGTAGTAGGGGATGGACTCCCAACGAAGGGAGGGCCTCCCTCAGCACTTCGGGGAGTCGCGGAAAATCGCTTCGGGACAGGCCTCCCTCGAAGGAGGCCGAACGAAATACATGCCCGTCCGCCTCCCCGGAGTGGCGATACGCCGACCAGTCATGGGGAGCAATGGTGACGTCGTGAAGCCGCATCAGAGAACAGGCCGATTTCTGTAAGGCGACCCGTTCCTTCGAATAGGCAAATGGCCGAGGGCTCACGTATAGCCCCGGGATCTTGGATAGGACGAACTTGCGAGGGGTCGACGGCCCGCGGTGGAGTAGATAGGTGGCCCTTCGATCCACATACTCCACCTCGTCCAAGCTATAGGCGAACGTGCGATCGCCGACGACCGCTACGGGAATTTGATACGCCGCCCCGCCGCCTTCGGAGAGGCGGCGCCCCAACACGAGGGAAGCCTCCTCCTCTCTCCCTGCCTCATACACCTTACGGACGCGCAACAAGTCCGGTCGAAGCGACTCGCGCGCCAACAGTTCACCTACAGTAATGCCAGAGCGGGCATACTGACACCAAGCGAACTGTAATCGGTCAAGGGGGAGCGGAGACGACCGCTCGAGCGGGACCCCAAACCACTCGGACCGAGCGTTGACCGCGTCTCTGCCCTGCCCCACAGTACGAAGGGATTGCGTTGAGGGTCCTCCCAAATCTTAACGTGGCCGCGGGACGGCCTGCTGCCCCGCCAACGTGTTGGAAGGAAGGGGCTCGCGCGTCACGAGCTCAACGGAGGATGTCGAATCGCGCGACCCCCGGACCTTCTAGAAGGGAGGGATCGGGGACCATTGGCGCGCGACCGCCACAGTACGCGCCGGGGGCACGAACCCGGCGACCATGGGTACGGAACGTCCGGGGGTTCCCGAGAAGGAAGGTAAGGGTGCGGAACGCGGGGGCACCGACTCTGCTGGCAAGGAGGAAGCAACGGCAGGCGGGGAGGGTCGACCCTCCAAGGGAGACGACATGGTCACCACGGACTTGAGGCGCCTCACAAAAAGGGGGGTAGTGGCGGTGAAGCGACGAGCGTACCGCAACGAGCGGACGCCGACCACCCGTAAGAACACGGTGCGCCGAAGGGGAAAGGGGACTTCGAGGGAGAGCGCGGAGGAGCGGACGCTTGGAAACCGGGCGGTGTGCGAGGAGCGAGGCACGACGGTTGGAATCTGGGTCAAGTCCAGGACTACAGGGAGGGGATCCGACATGGTCGCCTCTACAAGCCCCAGAATGCTGAACGCGGACGTTCAGTCTTGAGGGGGGGGCCGTGTAGTATAACCCCCCCATGGGGCTTTAAATTAGATTAGATCAAGAACTAGATCAGCTACTGTAGAGCGTCGAGCTCTACAGTACAACCGCGCGTGTCCACGTGTACACCACGGGGACAAGGGACACGCCCATACACGTGCACACGTGTACAGTGCGCGAACGAAGCGCGCACGCACCACGAGTAATACGTGTACTGTCAGCTTCGACATAGCTGACAGTATTACAGTGCTGGCCGACCTGCACTACAGTAGCCCACTACAGTACCTCGGTACTGTAGTGTTATGATAGATTGTTTTGTATAATAAATAGGGAGCGGACCGACGGCGGCAGGAGGGGGACAAGCACGGACTGGTCCTCAACCGACCGCCAATGTCAGTCCACCCAGCTTATTCTAACTACGCGCCTTCGCCTTCGCGTGCGTTAGGAGGAAGGGAGCGGGTAGGGTACACACGCGTGCGCGAGCGAGCCTAGATGCGCCTCCGCCCGTCAGCGCTGGTACGTTACCCAGCGCTGCTCCGGGGCGTCGAGGCGTAGATCGGCCCGCGCGTACGCGTCGTCCCCGACCGTCCCGCTCTACCACACCGCTACCAGGGCCCGCTTCCCTGCCTCTTTAGCTGATGCTTCACCCGTCTTCCCGTTCGAACGGGGTCCACGTCGGACTGCGCATACACCCTCAGTCGTCTGGGGGTGTTTATGCTACAATGTCCTTTGGCGTCGCCGCGCAGTGTTCAAAGGACATGGCAAGATAAAGGGAGTGCAGCACCAGATACAACTGGTGCAGGGCGCTAAACTCTCTTGCTGTCCTGTCAGAAGACGCTCGCCTCGAGAGGAAGAGGTTGAGCGCACGGAGATGGAAAACTTGCTCAAGATGGGTGTCGTGGAGCCAGCAACGTCGCCCTGGGCAGCATGCAACGTTTTCGTGAAAAAAAGGACGGGACACTGCGCGTCACATCCGACTTCCGTGCGCTTAATTCCATGACTGTTACGGACACATACTCGATGGAAGACGTCTGCGCCACCCTGGATTGGATGGGTACGGAAGCCATTTTTTCAACCTTCGACCTCAAAGATGGGGTTTTCCAGATCGAACTTGAGGAGGGTTCACGAGACCTTTCTGCTATTCACACGGTTAGCGGGCTACTTCGCTACCTTCGTCTTCCCCAGGGGATGAAAAACTCTCCGGCAGCGTTTCAGCGAGTTGTCAATTTTATTCTCGGAAACAGGAAGGGGATGGACATTTGGGCCTTTATGGACGATGTGAGTTTGGGCACTGCTACTGCTGATGAGCACCTTCAACCTGTGGACTTAGCGTTGAAGACGTTCTACGATGCGGGTGCCCGGTTGAAGTTGTCCAAATGCCAGTTCGATGTGCGAAAGGCCGAAATTTTGGGACATCAGATAGACCAAAACGGGATCAAGCCCTCACACGCGCATGTCGGGGCAATCAGACGCCTCGTTGAGCCCGGAGGAGGAGAAGAGCTCATGCGCTTCTTTGGGTTGATGAACTTTTTTCTGATTTCATTGACCACTTCTCGGAAATTGCCAGGCCCCTTCATGAGGTTCTCGTGGGTACAGGCTTCAACAAAAAAAGAAGAGGGGGCAGCGACTCCTAATTCCAGATTCGGACCGGCGGTGGGGAGCGTCACAGAAAAGAGCATGGAAGGACCTCAAGGGGGTTCTCAGCGACCCTGATTTTTTGACAGCGCCCAAACAAGGCGCGAGCAAAAGGCTGATGGCCGATGCCAGCGCATACGGCATCGGGGGGTCTTGCTTCAGAGAGGGGAGGACGACAAATGGTGCCCCATCGCCTTTACAAGTCGCAAGCTTTCAGACGCGGAGAAAAAGTTCACGGTCACTGAGCGAGAATGTCTGGCCGTCGTGCATGGGTTACGAAAGTGGAGGTTCTACGTACGTGGCGAGAAGTACGTTGTTGTGGTCACGGACCATGGTTCTGACAAGTGGCTCATGAGCCTGCGACACCCTCGGGGGAGGTTGGCACGTTGGATGGTGGACATCCAAGATTTTGACTTCACCGTCCGATACGCTCCCGGGGAGACCTCGTCGTTCCCGATACGCTCAGTAGGGACTCAGTCGAGAAGCCCTTGTGTGCGCGCTGTTTCAGACAGATGGACGATCTGGGACCCGCTGATGAAGACACCGAGGCCGTGCCAGCTCTCCTAGGCATCGGGGGCCTAGGCGGTGGACCTGCGCCAGAGGACTTCCGCGTTGAGCAACAAGCCGAGTTTGGCGATGTGGCAGACTACGCTCGAAAGAGACAAGGTACTGGATATGCTGTAGATGATCAGGGGCTCTTGCGGAGGATGAGAGCTGGAAGGGAATTGATTGTTGTCCCTACCAAACTAATTGATGCAGTGCTCGATGGGGGTCACGGAGCCAAACTGAGCGGCCACTATGGCATCCGACGCACTACAGAACGTCTGAGCAACACGTTTTTGGGGCCAGGGTGGAGACTGGACGTGAAGCGCCGGGTTGAATGCTGTGTGGCCTGCACTGAAGCGAAAACCACCAAGCCCGGAAAGCACGCAAAAATGGTGGTATACCACCCGCGTAGGCGTTTTGAGCAGGTGGCAGTCGACATACAAACTGTCACCCCAAACAACGGCAGTTGGGAGTATCAAAGTCATTGTGATGATCGACACCTTCACTCGGTTCGCGCGCGCTTTGTCGATACCAGACGAGCGGGCTGGTACTGTAGCTAGAGTCATTCTTGATGAATGGGTGGCCATTGTCGGACCAATGGAGTCCATGCTGTCCGGCCGAGGACCGAACCTCATCGGCGCGATCGTGAAGGAAATGGCGAAGCAGATCGGGGTTCGCCGCGTTATCACATCACCGCTTCATCCTCAGTCCAATGAGTGTTTGAAACGCTGGAACAGAACTCTGGTACAAGATTTGGCGTGCTTTTTCAGTACAGTGACCGAAGATTGGGACTTCCATGTGGCTCTGGCTTGTTCTCGGTACGACACGGGTGTGCACGACGCAACAAAAGTCACGCCGTACGAGGCAATGTTCGGCATTCCGGCATTCATGTCATGGGGGTCCGAAGAGGGGCACAGAGTGCGAGGGGAGCCTTATGACCTGGGTGAACACCTTCGCGGACTGCACGACCGCCTGCTGTCTAAGGGTAGGAAAGCAAGGGAGTGTGCATCTGATGTATACGACGAAGACGTGAGGCATGTAGAGATGGAGAAGGGCCATCGGGTATTGGTATGGTCGCCCGAGCTCGCCAGTAAGGAAGGGAACAAGATCGTTCGCCCTTGGCTCGGACCTTATCGCATCGATCAAGTTTTGTCTCCCGTCAGCTATGTTCTCAAATCAGAAATGGGTGAGAAGGTCGCGCGGGTACACCCCAACCGAATGAAGAAAATACCGGTTGGGGCTGTACAGACCTGCAATGCAAGGGACGGGTGTTCCCTGATGGACTACGGCTTTTGAGGCGCATGCGAGAGTCGAGAATGGAAATTGATGCGCGCACCAGGCAGCAAGAAAGGTGGTTCAAGCTGCAAATCGTGAGGAGAAAGTCTCCGAAATGGACGGGAGAAGGAGACATACCTGCCGTCATCGTGAAGCTGTTCGATCAAGACCCTGACCCGCCCGTCCCGTCGCACAACTTTTTCAACTCGCAATAAGAATTGATATCCCCTCCCCTGCTGGATGGAGCCACTTTCCGACAGAGGCGTAGGAAAAGGGACGAGTGTTGAGGAAAAGAACGTGGCAACGTGTACCGATGGACTTCGAACCGAAGGCTGCATGCGCGCCCACCAGTTGTGAACCAAAAGCGCGGGAGTCCTACGGAGGTGACGGCCAAGGGGGCGTAGTCGACGCCGCCGGAGCGTGGCGAAGGGAAAGGATGGCTACGCCCGGTAGTGCTGGTCGGGGCAGAGGGGTACAGGGACGAAGGGGGAGTAGGCGAGGGAAACAGGGATAGAGAGCTTCCCTTACGGAAGAGAGAATACTTGCCACCCCGGGACGATAGGGAAGGGGGGGCAGCAACGGAGTACAGTAGGAAGTAAAGAATTGGGTGGATACCCTCATCCAGCTGGTTGCTCGTGCCATGCGATTGGGCTAATCGCAACAGTACTGTACTATTGTACAGTACGCAAGAAAAATTCCAAAATAAAAGGGGTACGATAGAAAAATTCTCAAAAACAATACTTGTTGCAAGGGGGAGACAAATTGGCTTTTCTCGCAAATACTGAAAAGTTTGATGAAATTCCGACTAAGTTCTGTAATGTTTGTTGACAGTGATATGTTCGACAAATACCTGCGTGTATTTCGGAATCCTTCAGCGCAATTCTCAAGTACAGTACAAGGGTACACGTTGTGGTGTGATCCCTCTAATTGCTTCAGAGACACACCTCTGGCATCGGCGGCGGCGTAAAATGCATTGAACATCTTTTGTGCCTCCACCAGTTACGAAATTTCTTTCCCTTCGCGCTCCCGACCACGGTCGTCATGTCGACTCCAGAGGCGCATCCAACCACCTTATTCGTTCGGAACCTTAAACCTGTAACCACTAAGGCTGACTTGGACAGCCATTTTGGCGGCGTGGGCCCGCTCCGCCGTACTTTGATTGTCACAGATCATTCCAATGGCCTTTGCAAGGGCTTTGGTTTCGTTCATTACGCGCTTGCCGATGACGCAAATACCGCACTTTCTTCCCTCAACGGCTCCATGCTCCATGGCCGCCGCATCGCCCTACATTTCGCTCGACCTCGTCAGCGTGGGAAAGCAGACGAGGATGGTGGCTTAGTACCACGTCTCCCTTGTCCGAAGGATAAGCCAGGAAAGCAAGCGGGAAAGCTAAAAGGAACCCTTCCTATGCGCACAGTGTTGTTGAAACGGAGAGACGGTACGGAAATTTCAGAAGAAGAGGCCCGGGGGGCATTCGCGAGTAATAGGAAGCCTGACAGTGTACTCTTGGTGGCAGATGGTAAAGAGGCGCGCTGCACCTTCACATCCTGGGCTGAGGCAGGCAAGGCCGCTGCCGTCGCCCATAGCAACACCTTGGATGCTTGCATTGAGGCTATGAAGGGAGGTAAAGGCACGAGGCTCATCGTCAGGAATCTTCCATTCCGAGTGAACCTTCATGAGATACGCAACGCCTTTTCAAAGTATGCTCCTGTGCGGGAACTCCGCCTTGAGCCCCCTCGTGCGCTCAAGTCATTCAAGGACAAGGATATCGCACCAGCAGCCCAAGACGAACCAGACAAGACTGTAGTAGATTGTGCGGGATTTGGCTTCGTAGAATATTTTCTGGTTGCTGATTCGAAGTTTGCTCTGTCAAAGCTCAACGGCGCCAAGGTTGGTGGACGAATCATTGCCGTTGATTTGGCTCTTGGAAAGTCGGATTACATAAAGAGACTCGATAACGATCATAGTGACGAGGAAAAACGCAAGGAGGCTGGAACTAAATTACAGGGAACAGAGGAGCAAGACAGCGACGTTCTTGAATCTGATAGCGAGAGCAGTAGCTCCGGAAGCGACTCTGACGGCCCTGACGTCACCCTGCATACAACCATAGCACATCAGAAAAATCAAAAGAGCAAAAGCCACAACGTCGAGAAAGAGAAGATTACCGTTGCCGCAAAACCCGCTGTGAGCTCTGAAACTGAACTCACCCGGACTGTGTTTGTCCGAAACCTTTTGTTCGAAACTTCTGCTTCAGAGCTGTGGAAAGCGATGTCGACGGAGTTTGGCCCAGTCGAGCAGGCTGTCTTGGTCAAAGACCGCGTAACCGGACGGCCTCGTGGAACAGCATTTGTGCGTTTCGTGATGGAGTCCGGTGCCGACAAAGCCGTACACCAAGCTGGTGAGGGAGACAAGAGCCACAGCAAATCCGCTCTCCGAGGGCCACAGGCAGGTGGATTTGTGCTTCAAGGAAGATCACTGTTAATTGCAAAAGCTGTAGATCGATCGAAAGCCAAAGTTTTATCAGAGATTGAGAGTCAGGGTACGAAAAAGGATGATCCCAGAAATCTGCGGCTTGCCTGGATTGGTCAGATAAAGCCTGGGACACCTGAGGCTAGAGGCTTAACGGAAGTCGATCTGACGCGCAGGGCGAAATCAGACAAAGAGAAGAAGACAAAACTTTCGCGCAATCCAAACGCTTTTATTTCTGATGTGCGGCTTTGCGTGCGAAACATTCCGAAAGATTTAGAGGATCAAGTCCTGAAACAAATCTTTTTGCTAGGGGCAAAAAATGGAGCAGGGACGGAAGCGACGGTCGCGCGAAAGTCAAGAGGTACAGGAGAGAGCGCCGAGGATTTTAAGACGGGCGGGGATCGTCCTGGATACAAACGACAGCCTCGAATTACTTACTGCAAGATCATTCGGGATGAGGCGAGAAAGGACAAGTCGAAAGGGTACGGTTTTGTACAGTTCGAGAAACATACAGATGCTCTTACAGCGCTACGGTGCGTCAACAATAATCCAAAAGTCATTGACATGCTTATCAAGCATGCTCCGAGTCAAATGAAGATTGACGAACATAGAGAGCGGCTTCTTAGGAAACAATGGGGAGATGGACGCCTACAGGCGGATTTTGCAGTTGAAGATCGAAGAATTGTGCAGGTTCTCGAGGAGGTAAAGAAAAAGGGCAAGGCCCTCTCCAAGGCTCACAAGGAAAAGAAAGCCAAAGCTGCGAAAGAAGTCGGGGGTTCAATGAAAATGGCCAGCCGAAAGGGACGAAGCGAAAAGCGAGTTTCCTCACAAATCGAGAAGAAATCATCAAAAGGAGACAGGAAATCTATGATAAAGCAGAAGCGAGCTGCAGCTGCTGAGCGAGGTGCGGCTAAGACCAAACGAGATCGGGGGAATGCAACCAATATCGGAGAGAAGGTCCATGCGGTGCGGAAACCGTCAGTCTTGTCAGAACGCGATAACGCAGGCAATGTGGGCTCGGGACTAAAACGAGGCCGTGAAGGAACCGACCATGCGTCGCAACCAGACCCCAGACCGAAGAAGCCGCGACGCAAAAGGAACACTGCTGAGGTGGAGAAAAATGCGAAACTAGACTCACTGGTGGATGCGTACAAACGCAAAATTGCGAAAGGAACAGCTCCTGGGAGTTCGGGAAAGACCGGACCGAATCAAGAGTCTACATCACAGCACACGCGATGGTTCGAGTAGGGGGACAATCTTATTTATTATTAGATGTCCATGTCAAGGCTCTGTACAGCATCTATGCGTTAACAACACACCTACAGCGAAACGCTCACATTTGCGTCACATCAATCCTGTGTGGAGAGAAGATGATTTACTTCGAGCAAAGCGAGCTTTGTACCGATAGGTTTGATCAGTATCAGTAGTTCGGTGACTCTGCTGCTTTCAAGATGTCTTTGCCGTAATCTACTAGTGGCGGCAACGGGCTCCGGGTCCACCATGTACCAGTCGCACCCTCTCGTCTGGCCAAGTTAATCTCTTGGCAAACTCTCTTGTACACTTTCCCTTCGATGCCAATCTGTTGAAAAGCTTGTTGACGTGTCTCGCCGTGGTTGATAAAGACAACTTTGGCAACCGTTTCAGGTGCCGCAAAAAGCTTGACGGTCGCCCAAAGTGCAGAGAAGGCCCTTGGAGCGTCATAGATAACTGCGCATCCCAAACGCTCTGGGTAGTGGTCGGCGAATAAGGAAAGCACCCTCTTTGCACTTCCAGGGGACATGTCTGCGCGGGTGAAACCCGCGAAATCCATGACCCAAACCATACGATGAATGGAATCCGGATGAAATGTGGCCTCCATAGCAGCCCGCATGTGTAAAACAACGTGCCCTGGGTTACGATCCGTGACATGGAAATTTGAATACATGACAGGATTAGCGTCTAGATGACTCTCGACACGGGCTTGAGGGGTGTCAAGTGGTCCGAGTGGGAAGAAAGAGTGGGACGAGGGATTGCGCACGCAGGTGGGGCACACTTGTGGGGACGGGGAGTTGCGGTGAAAGAGGAGAGACTTGTGCAGCATGGAGGCTGCGTCTGGGACCGAGTGGGAACGAGCGCGTAGATAACGGAGCAGCGTTTGTTTGGGTGTTAATCGGGCGATCTCCGCGGGTGTGAGAGGTCCTGCAAGGGCGTGGAAGGTCTGCAAGAGGTGGGAAACAAGGGAAGTTTCATTCTGAGTTGGTGGGGATGGGAGTGCAGACAAGGCCCGGGAATGCTTAGGGTGTGAATGGAAACGCATGCTACAGTTGTTGATGGCTAGGGAGGGGGCTGGCCGTGCGTTGCGGGATGGTGTGGGATGGTGTGGGATGGTGTGGGATGGTGTGGGATGGTGTGGGATGGTGAAGTGGGGCTTGCAGCTTTGTGTCGAGGGGAGTTGCCTGTGGATAAATACAAACAGGAAAGCAGCAGCCATACATGGTGAGGACCGGCTCATGAAGGTGATTGGAGAGATTGTAAACAAGTGCGGCCCTGTAGGGTTTGTGCATTGTGGAAGCTTTGAAGCATGGAGACGTCCGTCATTCATTATTCCCCGTGTGATAAAGAAGCGACATTACCCTAAGGGTACAAGTACAGTAGATGACTTCAATGAAAAAGTAGTCAGCAGGGCGACGAGGACACTGGTCACAGCGGTGGTCACAGCGGTCGCCATTTTGATAGTCGGGCCTGCGAATTTGTTGTTGGCCAAGTACAAGCAAATCGCAAATCATGTCGCACGACTCTATCTACAAGATAGAGTCGTGCGACATGATTTGCCGTTGAACTGCCATCAACCTGTTGATCTGAAAACGGGGATCCTGTCGAGGTTTGAAAGGCTACTCGCCTCAAAAGTCACATTTTCATTGGCTGCTGTGGATGCCCAGCCTGCACCAATTATGTTGCACGTTTTGTGCATCGACATCGCTGTACATCTTCTCATTCTATCTGTCTAATTAATTACTACATGCATATCCCAATTTCTCTGTAATTGCACCATGCATGCAAGGACCTTACCAAATATCGAAAACTTGTGCATGGCGCCAAATCAGAACGGCCGTGCACCGCTTTCGTGCCTTGAGCCCACCGCTCCCGACGCTACACCCCCAGTCTCTCCACCCCCGCCTCGCTTGTAAACCTCCACTAGCCATGGCTCAGGTCGCGGAACAGTATCAGCAAGATGACCATGCCGAAGCCTCGGGACCACTGCTCGTGGAGCGTCTCGAGGAGCTCGGTGTATCAGCCACTGACACAAAGAAACTGCGTGAAGCCGGTCTCACCACCGTTGAGTCTGTCGCCTATTCGACAAAAAAGCGTATCATGGCAGTCAAGGGAATCTCTGAAACAAAGGCCGACAAGCTCATCGCCGAAGCTGCAAAGCTAGTCCCGCTTGGGTTTTGTACAGCTGCGGAATATCATGCCGTTCGGGAAGCTCAGCTCTCACTTACTACGGGCTCAACAGAACTCGATGCTTTGCTTGCTGGTGGAATCGAAACGGGTTCCATTACAGAGCTTTTCGGCGAGTTTAGAACTGGTAAAACCCAATTGTGTCACACACTTGCGGTTACTTGCCAAATGCCCATGGACCAAGGCGGTGCTGAGGGGAAGGCCCTCTACATTGACTCTGAAGGCACGTTTCGACCCGAACGATGCAAGGCTATCGCGGAACGTTTTGGCCTGGACCCTGACGAGGCGCTGGAGAACGTTTCCTTTGCGAGAGCTTTCAACTCAGACCATCAGACCCAGCTTTTGCAGCAGGCCTGTGCACTCATGACTGAAACTCGATATGCTCTTATAGTTGTCGATTCCGCCACCGCCTTGTATCGCACAGACTTCACCGGTCGAGGCGAGCTCGCTGCAAGGCAGCAACACTTAGGGCAGTTCTTGAGAGCCTTGCAGCGGATAGCTGATGAGTTCGGCTGTGCAGTTGTCATCACAAATCAGGTCGTCGCACAGGTCGATGGAGGTGCCATGTTTGCGATTGACCCTAAGAAACCCATTGGAGGAAACATAATTGCCCACGCAAGCCAGACTCGACTATCGCTTAGAAAATCCAGAGGGGAAAACAGGATCTGTAAGGTTTACGATTCTCCAAACTTGCCCGAAGCTGAGGCTACATTTTCAATCAGTGAAGGGGGTATTGTGGATGCCAATGATTGAGAGTTAGTGCGGATGTGTCTTGTAGTTTCTTGTATAAACCTTATGGCCAATCCGCCTGTGTTTCGACGGTCAAACTCTTTTCTCGGGCTGCGTCTATGGCAAAGAATTTGTTCAGAAAGCAAGCCATTATTTGGTAGGCCGCGGGGCTTTCCTTTTGTCAATTTATTCGTTAACCCAACTTACGTTTCCTCCTTTTTCGTTTCCCTGTTCTGACTAGCTAGCTCGGCTGTTTTCCGCTGTAGAACAGCACTCACTGCCTCAAGCTGTTGTCTCTTCTGCGTGTGGACCTGCGTCGCCTTATCGGCTTCCTCTTTCAGCAAAGTGGCGCGTTTTGCAAAATGTATCTCGGCAGCTGCCGGCGACTTTTCCACGAAAAACCCAGTGCCGATATCAATCAGTACCATTTTCGTATCTGCTAATCGCCCAGGAACGTATATTGAACTTGTCAATGGCACCAATATTTCCTGATCGTTCGACATCTCCGCGATCTGAGCGGCATTCTCCTTGCTAGCCGTCAGACGCGACACTGCGTTAGAAAGTTGCGAAAGAGAAGCAGATATCATTTGCACTTCCCGTTGTAGTTCCCCTTGTAAGCGGTCCAGTTGCTCGGGTGGCAAACTACCCAAAGCCACTGTACCACCGGGGGTCTCAACAGCGGATTCGGCGCGGCTCTGCGATGTATCATGATAATATCAGTACTCAAAGAATCAAATGCCATGGACGCGCAGCAGAAGCAGAAAGAGGGTAGACACATACCTTCATGTCCACTATCGAAATGAGGATAAATAGCAGATCTATCCCTGGATATGCTCGGCCGCAGTAAGTCGAGAGATCTGGAGGTCAGGATGTTTGTTGGAGGTTGGAACCGGACACTGCACTTTCAGATAATCAATGCTGGCAGCCCAGTTCGCGAAAGACTGAGTAAGTGGGAAGACTCTGAGAGACCATGTGTCGGTCCGTGTGAAACGCTCGTATTCCCGTGTGAAGTGGCGAGCAAGACGATATCAAGAAGATTAAATTGCAGAGCACAGCCCTCCTCTGCCAAAATAATAAAAAGAAATAAATTTCTGCACTCTAGTAGTGCTGCCATGACGTGCTCACGGGGTTCAGTAGTTTGAGTGCCAGAAATGGGGGCAAATCTGGCGTTCGAACTGGACGTACTGGGTTTGTTCCGCATGAAACTGCAAGCAGACCTCTGAATCTTCCGTCACAACTTATTGAAATTGCTGCTTAAGAGCAATAAATCAGTTCGTTTCGTTGTTTCACATCTGCGATGTTCCGCGTCGCTGCTCGAACTTCGCAACTTCTTACCCCGGCACCGCGATGGTATCCCTTCGCTCCGTGCCGGGGGAAGAAAAAAAAGACGAACAAAAGAAACTCCGCACCAACAGATCTAGACCCTGAAGTTGCCTCACTAATCAATTTGTCAACGTTTGAGGCCAATATGCAGAAAGCTGTGGATGCATTGCGGGCTAGATATGCTAGGATACGAGCGAGCGGGGCTTCTCCTGGAATTCTAGATGGTACGTCTTGGTGGCAATTCAAATCGGGCAAATTTGTGCATGTCATTCGATATCTAATATTTTCACTGTGTTTACGAGCTCCCTCCAGACATTAGAGTCGACGCGTACGGCGCCTCAACGGCACTGAAAAAGCTTGCACAAGTATCTGTGCGGGATGGAAGGACACTGCTCGTAAGCGTCTTTGATGAGGGGACCTCAAATGCAGTGGAACGCGCAATTAGGGCAGCTGGTCTCAACTTGAACCCCATATGCGATGGCCCGTCAAAGCTTAAAGTGCCTATTCCCAAGCCGACGGAGAAGGCCCGCGAGGGTTATGCCAAAGTAAGTGCGGAAGAACGGCTCTATGTCTTGTGGGTTATTTGACGGATGCACGAGTCTAACCTCCTCTAAACGTCTACTTTTTCATCCTGTCTGTTTGGCAACTGTCAGGTGGCACTCCAGGATGCAGAGTCTGCGAAAGTAGCCACCCGAATGGTTCGCAGAAAAGCCATGGACGCCGTCAAAGATTTAAAAGATGATGTGGGCAAGGAGGATTTGAGGCGCATGGAGAATTCTGTGCAGCAGATGTCAAGTAAGTATATTGCCGTGATTAACAAATCTCTAGAAGAAAAGGTCAAATCCATAAACGCACCCTGATCGATTGATGTGACGTAAAAGAAACAGGGTGATGTACCAAGGAAACATCTAAACCACCGAAACATCGCAATCTGAGCACTTGCATCGTCTCAGGGAAACGTTGGTTGGCACTCCAATCCCATTGTCTCTGGAAAACCAAACATTATGTTCATGTTCTGAATTGCTTGTCCTGATGCCCCTTTGACAACATTGTCAAGAGCTGAAATTATGATGGCCCGTCCTGAGATTGCATCATTCATGACCTGAATGACGCAGTTGTTAGAACCGCGCACGTGACGAGTTTGCGGAGGAGCCACACCCTTTTGCAGTACATGCACAAAAGGCTCATCTGCATATCGATTTGCAAGGCACTTGCGCATTTGATCAGCATCCACTCCGGATGAGGTTTTCACATATATTGTCTCGAGGATACCACGCGACATAGGCATAAGATGCGGAGTAAATGACACCCGTACGGGATCGTGGCTTCCGTACGCGTCCGTCAGGCCCTGTTCAATCTCTGGCATATGCCGATGACTGGCCACACCATAGGCAGATATTCCGTCCGCCACTTCACAAAACAATGTTCCTTGCGTAGGAGACCGTCCAGCGCCAGATATACCGGATTTTGCATCGATGATAATGTCGGTTGGCAGAATCAAACGCTTTTCAAGTAGAGGGATTAATGGGAGCTGGGCAGTAGTAGGGTAACAACCAGGATTCGCGACAAGTCGGGCATCACGAATGCTCTCTCTAAAAAGCTCACTGATACCATAGACAGCTTCTTTCTGCAAAACTGGAGCACGGTGCTTCCCTCCATACCACCGCTCATACGAAGAAAGGTCGCGGAGGCGAAAGTCTGCCGATAGATCTACGACCCGCAGCCCCGATGAAAGCGGCAGCGACGCGATAATATCTTGTGTGGTCGCGTGTGGTAAGCAGCAAAAGACGAGATCGGCAGCGGATGCCCAGTTCACATCTTCGCTCCTCACAAGTGTAGGCAGAGATTTTCCAAAAGCTCCGAAAGCAAATTGCGGATACACAGCACCCATTTCCTTTCCCGCAGACCGGTCAGCCGTCAAAACAGATACTTCAGCTCGTGGATGCTGGGCCAAAAGCCGAAGAAGTTCAGCACCAGTATAACCAGAGGCCCCTAAAATGCCTACCTTCACAACGGATGGCATCGAGGCCTTTACAGAGTGAAGACGCGGACATCGTCGACGGGAGCGACGAGGTAACCCAACCAAGGGAATAAAGGACAACGACATCACGTATGTATCCCAAAAGTTCTAGAAGAGGGGAGGGAGGATTGTCGTGGGGTTGTTTGCGAAAATCTGGGATATGTTGTACCCTAATTTTTGATTATTAACACAAATTTTGCCCGAGACGGGAGAATATGGCACACAAATAAAATCTGCCGCTCATGGGCGCGTCCCTCCAGATGGCGTCTCGCGGTAAGTTACTACTCGCCCCTACATGTACAGTATGCCGATTTCCTCTTGTTCCGTCCAAGATCTCTTTACCACTCTACTCTCGAGTCCGCTTGCCCGCCGCTGTGTACTCCAAGCTACGGCTACTCTTGACCACTAACAAGTACATTCCCCCTCGCTTCTCAAACGACCAGCAAGTACAGAAAATTGTGTGTGAGTCCGCACCTCATGTCTGAAATGTGATGTTACACCCTGGCTATTGCAAATGAACAGTTGAGAGTCGTTTTGACGTTGAGGCAAGTTGTTCAACTTGCTCAGTGCTCGTATCGAGGTCCCGAGTCCGTTTTTCATCGCGTTTCTATGGCCAATTATAATCCATACAGGTGCAGGCCGCACTCCGCTTCCTTTCATGCACTTCAGACGAAGCCAGCAGTGCTGGAACTTCCGCAATCGGCCATTTGGTTCCCGAAATATCTATTCTTTGATCACCAAGAGAGCCATCCTGTACCGTAAGGGTACAGTATGTAGAGAGCCATCCTGTACATACTGTACCCTTGTGCTCTCTACCATCCTGTAGAGAGCCATCCTGTACATACTGTACCCTTACGGTACAGGATGGCTCTCTTGGTGGCACTGTAACCGTTCCCGACCTAATTGCCAAAATGTCCGTTTCCTCAGCACTGAATCGACCTTTTTAATTGAAAAAACTGCTGAACTTGCTCATTCGAAGCCATTCAAAAGCCATCTACCATCCAAACACCGCAACTCGCCTAGTTTAGGCCACCGCTTTCCAGCTCAACCATCAACGGCAAGACACGCTTCCATTCAACAACCTTCAAAAACGCAGTCATTTTACGACAAGTGCATAATTGCCAATTACTGGTTATCATAACACCACGCGCCGTGGCCCGGCATTCTCAACCAAAGCAGTACATGAGCATGTCTACAATATCTACCCTCGGTACCCCCCTCGGTAGGACTCGCGATGCGTGCATCGCAAAGAATACATCGTCGCGTACAGCGCTGCAACAACGTGTACACGTGTACACACTCAGGGTACATTGACGCGTACAGCACTGCAACAACGTGTACACGTGCCATCCGTAGGGCAATATGATAAGCTCTGCGTGCACCAATCGACATCCTCTGGCCTTGCTATGCGTTGCTGCACAGCTTTTGCGAAGGCGACGGCGTAGAGCCATCACTAACCAGAGCATGTTGATCGTCACACGCACCATTCAGGCTTGACAACGCTATCTGTTCCTTCCTTGCGCGTTCGGCAGCCCCATTCAGCTATTTTCTTCCAGCCACATAGTCGAAACTTTTCTGACTGGGAGATCCCAGAACAGAAGGTTCCTATCGTGCGGCGCCACGCCCGTTTCCCTTGCGCAGCCTGAGATATGTCCCCATCCCCAGCGGTTGTTGCACCCTTGCTTGCAAAACGCTTACCGATTCCTCGCTCAGCTCTCTCTGCCCTTGACCAGTGTCGCCGTCCACATCCCACGGAACCTCATAATGCTCTGGCGGCCACTATTATTCATGCCGCTCTGACCGACGGCCACTCTGAGGCCTCTGCATCACTTCAATACGTCACACACCGTCTTCTCATTGGAGTTTCCGTTTCCTCAGGTGCCTCACGTCTGAATTTTTCCATCGTCCTCGTCGGTCTGATTCGACGCCTCTCCGCAGCTCTTGGATCAGTTCCTGTGAATCAACTCATCAGTCGCCTGGTTGATACTTACGGGCAAAAAGGAACATTCAATCTCGGATACGCAGGTGCGGAGCGTGAGCGCGCTCTAGGTGCCTTGGCGGCAGTAAGCGCTGTGTTCGTCGCAGTCAATACTCGTTCTCTGTCTGCTGCTGCCTGCCGGAGTCTCATCACATTGTTACGAAGTAGCGTTGAGCGTGAGGCTGCGAAATGGCGCCTGGGTCGAGCAGCGGCGCACATCGTTGGCAAGGCGCTTACAGCAGTGAAGCTTGATGAGAGGGGCATGATTGTCACAGTCCTTTGGAGATGGTGTCAGGAGAGGCGTGAGAAAGAGGATGGATTGCAGATAGCATTCTTATTACACAGTCACAGTCTTATAGACATTAAGGCATTTGAAAAGCTGTATCCCAGTCTTGGAGATGGTTTCGAACAAGCTCTAATGGATACATTCGAGGGGGGCTTCTCCTCATTGGGGTCTTCTGCGAACGGCGACAACAAATATGTTATACCAAGTGTGTGGCGATCAGCTGTGCGATACATCATCACATCAGAAGGGTCAGAGCATTTGGGTAGCATATCTCACTTCTGGAAATCAGTCGTTCTGGGCAAACTTGTGCGAGGTTCTCGTAGTGGTGAGAAGAAATTACTAGCATTAGAACTGATTCCCCTGGTATTTGCAGAAGTGCACGATCTGGAGTCCTTCAATATCGTATTTGAAAGTTCACTCGCTTCCATGGTTGCAGCAATTCTTGGCAGTCAGAAAATGGGTATGACTCGAGCTCCCTTGCGAAAGGGAAGGACCTCTGAGGAGGCATTGGCATACCTAACGAATTCCGCTAAAAGCCTGGGCAAACGTCTTGTGAAAGCGATTTTTGAAAGCGAGGGAACAGACAGAAATGGCCAGCCGATGTTGTGCGAATTTTTGAAATGGTCCGTGACAGGAGGAATTTGGAATATGCTCTTGCCACCGGCTTTACTTGCAGAAGTTCTTGCTAGTTTGTCTCCAGCCGACGAGAAAACTCTTTTTTCTAATATTGTCAGGGAATTTGCTCAGCCATACCGCTCTCAAAAGAGTTTAGACGGTGGTGAGAGCAAGTCGAGAATACACAACAGGGCAAGCTTGCTTCGTTTTTTGTTCACGCTCGCCCGCCAACGCCACAGCTTGGCGAAAGACGTAGTCAGAGTTGTGGCACTGTACTCCGTTTTTCATGCAGAACAGAATCGCCCGGTTGGGCCAGATCTGCAACCTCTGATGAGGCTCGACAATTTTCAAAACAGAGATTTGTGTGTAGGGTACGGCACGGTGCTTCCCCAACTGCTCCCCGACCTACCGCTGGATACAGCTGCCTTAGCATTTCGCAGGTTGACAGACTTTTTAGCGTCACAGCAGCGGGGTGATCGTACAGAGGATCTCCTTTTGTTCACCGTGAAATTATTGAGCTCAGCATCCTCTTCACAAGGACTTTCTCTGAATCTCAGAAGGACTTTTGGCAGTGCACGTGAAGAGGAGGAAGGAGAAACAAAGTCCTTAGAGGTACAAAGCACTGCAGTGAAAGTCGTGGAGAGACTTTCAATTCTCTCTTCCACTTCCGAGTCGAGCGGTCTTTCGAAATCTCTGAAACTTATTGCTGCGTATCTTTGCATTGGTCTATATGATCCGCTGTGCAGAGAAGGGAAACGCAGTGTAACGGGTATACAGGACAGCACCCAGGAATTGTCCGGATTATTCAAGACGATAGACAATCTCGCTGATCACCTGACGGAAACCGCAGCGGAAGTTCCTAGAGAGAACGACAGCCCATCTGATGGACGTGAAGATGGAGAGAACTCATTGCCGACGCCCACAGAGTACATTGCCCAACTTATTGCAGATTTGTGTGGGAGAGATGGAAACAGATTTCGTCACGTGTCTGTCATGGCAATTGAAGCCCTAGACCAAAAGTTAGATGATTCCGTCGTTTCCGTTTTTTTCGATGCAATTGACTCTTACCTCTCCGGAAAGGTTGTTAGGGTAGCACTTCATCGCCCAGCCCGAGATCCAGAATCTAGCGTGTTGGACATAAACAAAGGCGAAGATGAGGAAATGGAGGAGAGAAATAGCGAAGACGAGAAAGTAAGGTCGGAGTATGATCAAGGTATGGATAACGTGGAACCCGGGACTTCCCAAGCATCCGCTTCCGCTGAAAGCGCAGATGAGGAGAGCGATGCGGACACTGGCTCAGAAGAAGACTCTGAAGACGTCGTTGATGTTGATATTGACATTGACAGGGAAGACCCTGCCGTTCTGGCGGATTTTGACAAGAGAATTGGTGCGCATTTGCGCTTGCTCAAAGAAGAAAAGAAAGAAGCCAACCAGCGACGGTTACAAAGGGAGTCCCGATTTGCTCGAGCTGCCCGAGTACTGGACGCCCTTGAAGCTATCGCTCGCAAGTTGCGGATACGCCTCGAGAAGACTCAGGAAGCTTGTGGACGACTTCCAATTGTCTTCTTAGACTTGCACGTTCGCCTCTACGAATTCGTTCTAGGAGACGATAAGAACTTTCGATTTCTCAAGCAAGTGTGCCGTGTTGTTTCAAAGCAAATGCTCATTGCTGCCCCCGTGTTGGTGTCACACGTCTCCGATAAGCAGACAGTCTTGGATATAGTAGATCGCTTTTTCAAAATTCTGAGATCCTGTCCAACAGATCGCCAAATACCTGCGCTTGAAGCTCGTACGATTTCAAGGTCGGCTGGATCCCTCATGAACGTAGCCTCAGAGTTATCAGACGGCAGCTATACATCGTACTTAACCGCATATGAGGAAATCCTTGTCAGCATGATGAAGCCGGGATCTCACTTCTGGATACCGGATATTTTGGGTTCTTTCATCCAAAAGGCCCCCCTGCTATCTCTGAAGTTGAGTACCATTGTTGCTAAAACGCTCCAATCCCGGGACGCACCTAAGAGCACGCGGCAGACAGCCAGTGAAGTATTGCTCGGTCTGTCGGTGTCGGCTCTTCAGCTTGACGACTCTTCACCCGAGGTAGATAAGTTTTGGAAAATGGTCGAGGCCTGCCTTCTGCAGCAGTGCACGCAGCAATGCACCCGACACATCGGAAAACAATGGAGTTCCGAAGGATATTGCAATATGATTAAGGTAGCTGCAAATGCCATTCGGGCTGGGCGTTTTGACAGAGACGATGTTGTGTCGCAACTGAAGGCAAGCATAGAGACGATGGCACTCCCCCAAAGAGAGCGTACACGGCTCCTAAAGTCACTCCGAATACCGACCGTGGCACACAGTTTGAAACGAAGCATACCTGTATCCACTGAGCTAAGACGAGATGTACAGGAGAAGAAGAGAAAGACCACGGCGGCTGAGTAGTGTCATTAACGAGTATCTAGAACGCACGGGTCGTGTAAGTCGAGCTATAGAGCTTTAACGGAGTTCATTCAGAATCTACACAATAAATCGACTACCACCGTTTTCTTCGCTTAGTACGACGCACCACGGGTTGGCGCGGGGAGGAATTCTTAGCAGTGCCAGCCAATGTGCGAGTGTCTTCTATGTTCTCTTTGTCCTCACTGGAACACTCCTGCTGAAGTCCGCGTTTGGGAGGCTTCAATTTTGCCACCTGCTTGGTAGAGACTTGTGCGTCAATCTTTGACCGCGTCCTGGCGGAGCTTCGCCTCATGCGAGTAGAAGAATCCTGTCTCGCAGCGGAAATCTGTTTGGTGACATTTGAGGATGAACTCTTTTCTTTCTCGGTGGAGGCATCTCCTGACGTTCGCTGGTTATCCTCTTCAGCGTTTTGGAAAGCCTCACTACGCCGTTCCGACTCATGCGCCGACATACACTCCGACACGCGTTCAATAGTCCTGTGACTTTCAGCTCCTGCATCCGATTTGGAATCTGCAACCGAGGGTGTGCGGCACTTCGGCGCTTCCGCCGTATCTTTTGAGCCGTTCACAACAATATCAGCCTCAAGTGGAATCCCAGGGCTCTCCTTTGCTTGTCGAGGAGAACTGTGTCGTCGCTGCTTCAAAGGAGAGGCCACTGGTTGTTTGCAATGTTTTGCCTTACTGGCCTTCGCCTGCTTCGCATGAGAAGCGGCATGGACTTGTGATGAGTGTGGTACACACGACCAAGTTTCGTCCGAGGGGACAACACCGCCTCTCTGCTCTGTGCTGCTTGATTCCTCAAAAGGTAATTGCTTCGCCTTCTGTTGATTAGACTTGCTCTTTACAGACGTTGAGTGCGGAGACAACTGAATATCATTTCCACCCCTAGCTAACGCCTTCTGCAATTCAACAACATTTTCCCTCGAAATCTGACTCCCTTCACCATCACTTTCCATTTGGTCTGAGGCACTATCATCAGCGAGGTCTTCTTCTCCTTCTAAACCGGAGAGGCGAGCGTAGTCAAGTCTTTTCATGCTTCTCTTCGACCTCCGGACATTTGATAGGTCTACGTGAGAAGAGGAATGGTATGCGGCGCCATCAACCGCAGTTCTCTTCCGCCTCCTTGAGCTCTGCTTTCTCCGAATATTTGTGTCCCTGGATAAGGGTTTGTGTAACTTAGGAATGTCCGGAACTTCGTTCGCGGCTCTAGACTTCAAACAGCTGATAAAGTTTGAGAGTATGGCAACCATTTCGCCAGCATCCCTCACGTAATCTGATAGAATTGTATCTGTTATCGGTTGTAGCATTGGAAGAAGCACTCTTGCGTCATTGACAGTAAGGTGAGGCAGTATGGCAAATCCTGCTTCTGTGAGCACTCGAACTTCTTTACAGACATCTTCAGCTTTACCATAACAGGCGACAACTGATCCAATCAAACACTCCAGAAGATCCCTGGCAGCTGCTTCTTTCCCCGTTCCAGGTTCCCGTAAAGCCAGAATATTGTCTGTAAGTCGACGTACCGGCTGGAAGAGGTGTTCTGTCTTGATGTCGGCAACTTCGCGTAATGCCATTCTTTCTTGCTCAATGCGAATAGTTTTCTTCACTTGGCGCTGCTGGCAATAACGCTTGCAGAGTTGAATGCAGCTCCACTCGTACGGTATAGGATCAGAGGAGAGATGTTTCTTCGCCCTGACAAGGAGTCCCAGCATTGGCAGGTGAGCAATCTTTGCTGACAATGCAGATTGTAGCGAAGCCTGCACCAGAGAAGCGAAGCAGTCCCTGACTTCCATTTCGGGTTGGTGACCATGTGCTTTGCTTCCATCATGGGAATCCCTCATCAAATTACTATCCACAGCAGCAAGCTCAAATTCGATAATCGCTAGTGTACATACTTTGACTGCATCCGCGATGTCCCTTGATACTTCTCGAGCACCAAGAAAGTCAGGCCGTGAAAACCCTTTTGATTTGTAAAAGCTTTCAACTCCTGCACACAGAGTCAACGCAGTTAGCAGCCCTTGTAGGCATAGCATTCTGCACGAAATAGAAAATGAATTCGAGTGACAAATTTGAGCAAGAATGTCAATTAGTTCCGCACCACGATCACGGGCATCCTTCACGGCATCATCCACAAGGCCATAGTCGGCATGGTCACTTTTGTCGGATTCCAGACGAGCTCGAATCTTGGCAAGGCACCATGCAATCACCGCACAGCCCGTCCGGACAGCGTCTGTAGTGATATCAGAAGTCAATTTAGACGTAGAGCTGTTCTGAATCTGATATTGTAACACCTTCACCGCCGATGAATACACGGAAACGTTTGGTTCGGCTAATTCACTCATCACTCGGACTCTCAAGAGTCCGGCTGAGATACTCAGTGGTTCAGCAGCTGATATATCGGCTCGGACATGGATTGACAAATCCTTGGAGGCAGCTGAACATGCCCTTTGAAGTGTAGTTTGAGCCAGATTCTTGCAGGGACTTCCATCGGACGAAAGAAACTTCAAGGTTTCCGCACAAATTTTCACCAGTCTTAAGGAACCGGTATGTCGAGAGATCAGGTCCACAAGCCGTGAAAGAATATCATTCAGGTGCACTTCGATTCCTTCTTTTTCCAAGTACTGCATTTCGAAGAACATCGGCAGTTGTACTAATGCGCACAAAGCTCTCACATCAGCCTGAAACTGTACGAGAAGATGAGATAATTCCGGAAGAAATTCTGCTGAGAACTTGGTACATGGTGTTTCAATGCTGTCTCGCTCGCCGCGCTGCACGACGCTCGAACGCTGAGGATCTCCATGCCCACTGGCTTCGCGTGCGGAAGCAAGAAGAATCTCGCAAGTTAGGGCATGATCCTCGCCGCCTGAACTACCTTCCTTTCCTTTGGCATGGGGCGTAGTTGTGGAAAGTATTCTCTCTCCGGTCATATTTCTATCTGTCTTGAAAAGCTTCATGTATGCTTCCCAGCATCGCAAGGCAGGAAGGTGGTCCCACACAGCGTCGACTACCTGATCCACAGCTCGAATGTCCCGAACAACTCCACTGCATTTAGCCATCAACTGCTGGATATCGTCCATGGAACGGTCCAATGCCGGAATTTCGAGCAACGCAGGGTTTTGGACATCTCCCGATGCTGGTTTCAGTTTCTTCTTCAATAAGTCTCGTCTTGTACTATCTGCACACTTCCTCGATGACTTCTCCGAGGTGGTTGACGTGATCATCCGGGAAAGAAACTCACCAGCTGCCCTGCGGACATCGGTCTGTGATTCCTTTAGAGCAATGTGGCAGATCGAAACCTTGACATTCTCATCGAATATGTCAAAGCCTGAGAGAGTAGTTAGCAAGCGAATGGCTGCCACTGCAACAGTGTCGTCCTTGTCACGAGCCATTTCCGTGATACGATCACAAAACCGTTGAAGAAACATTTCCAAGCTGGAATAAAAATCTTTTTTCCGTAGCATTCGCGACAGTACTTCTAACGTGGAGCGGCGAACCACAGGTTCCTTGTCTGACAGTAACCAGCCAATATACTTTGTATGTTTATCGTCCAGAAAGTGGTCAGGACATGACAGAATCCAACAGCCAAGTGCAGTCACCGATATCTGCCGGATCTCTGCTGAAACATCGCGATATTTCAAGACAAGAATGGAATCGAAAACCTTGCTTGACAAAGCAATGAGTTCACTGTTGTGGGCTGTCATTTCATCCACCTTTCTAGTCAGATCCTTGCCTTTTTTGGACAGAGCGATTGGCAGGTCTACACCTTTCTTCGATCTCTTCTTACGACCCGCAGCACGGGGCTGTTTTGGAGCCATACCGCATCTCCTTTTCTCGGTCGCAAGCTGCCTCTGCATACTGCTTAGCTCTTTCCGCAGACGCCCTCCAAAGTCAATGAGCCCGTCAACTAGTCGAAACGCTGCCAAACAGGCTGCCATCCTCAACGCACGAGATTTCGCAGTAGTCATAGCGTCCAGCCAGGAGATGAGAGTGTCGAAGCAGTCTGTGTCAAAAAGAACAACTTTGCTTGATTCAGCAGTGAGTCTCCGCCAAAAGTCTTCGTAAGCACGGCGCAACTTTTTCGAAACAGAATCCTTGCCCGCAGTCGGCACTGGACCGGGAACATCTTCGCGTAATAAATGGCTAATTCTCAGTACGGATGAAGAGGGGTCATTGGCAACAACCATCTGCGGGGTGATAGCCGCCAATGGTGGGCAGCCGATGGGGCGCGCGAGGCGAACAACGAGAGAGAGGACATCGGCAACAGCAGCGGGTCCGTTCACTTGCACAAGTGCGAGCCATTCGGTCACCAAACCAGCAACGCTAGACGGAGCAGCAGCTAACTTTGAGAACAGGTCGTCCTCTGCGGGCTCCAAGACTTCGTCCTGGTCATCCTCATGGCTAAGTATAGCTTTCGTTCGTTCGGGAGCCGAGATATCATCCCCGTCTTCCCCGTCGCTCTGTTGCAAAGGGTTCATTGCGCGCCCTGAACCCCTGGTGAGGTAAATAGCCCGACCTTGACAGGAAGCAATTCAGGACTATTGCACTCCTCAACTTAGTGGACAAGAACGAGATGCATCGAAATGGTTTGGTTGAAGGAGACCGAATTCTAGATTGATGTCAGAGCCGCGACTGTTTGCTTTCCCGCGTTCAGCGAGTTTGAACCGCAATGCATGTGAGGGGTTGTGTGCGGTCAGGGCGCTGTGACATTGCAGAGTAGTACCCGCCAAATTTATTGATTAATTCGGTTAATTTTTCAGGTGTGGCAGAGCCCGACTGCCTTTTATGTCATGTAGCTGAGCCCGCTGCCACCCCTATCATCGAAAGGCTTGTGGAGGCCAGGCGAAACGCACTTGAGTCGCTGTCGCCGGAAAGAGGACGATGATGCCTATGCCTTTACTTCTTCGCGTCGAGATACCCCTTAATGTAATCACGACTTTTAAGCCTTCCTTTTGGCTGTAAACGAACCTAGAGAAACTCCTCACTATGGAGACTATGCGACATCCATCGACGTTGATGGATACTACCATTTGTCGACAATATTTCTATTAAAAGATTTATGTGCTTCAGTCCTATTGTAATATCTTTTGTTTAATGCTGCAAGTGTTTTTCTCGCACGTGCCGCAGTTCGAGAGTTGATGTGCACTGCAGAATGTGGCAAAGTCCTCGTGCATGCGCATCTAAGTGGTGTTTCTCCGCTTGTGAGCGAACCGGATGCACGAAAAGTGCAGCCCCAACCTTTTGCTCTGCTCCATTGTTCTATACACATACCATTAATAAGACTACAGGCAGTTTACATTTTTTTCACGAGAACATGCACTTTTCTCGAGCTTGAATCACATGAAACACTAAATGAACTAGAGTACAATGCTGTCCATCCGACATGAATCACACCGCGCATGCATGAAAGTAAACCCGAATCTCTCGTGACATGAAAAGCTCGGGGCACCCTTCTGACAACAGATCCGCTTCGAGTGTTCGTCAAGTACCTGAGCAAGTCGAGCCCTGACTACGTCAAGTGTCAAGTTATCGTACGTCCCTCCGTCTAATCTCAAGCCGCAAGAGCAAAACAGTACTCCGTGCCTCACCTGCAAAACATCTCTTGTGCACAGAGGACAGAACACGGCTGACGAAGTTGAGACTCCTTCAAAACGGGTATGGAATGCAACTAATTCCCTTAAATCTGCGTCTGTCTCTGCCAGGGACTGCCGGTGCTCACGGATGGCAGCCTCTTCAGCAGCACGACGCTCTTTGGTGATTGCCTCTTCGAGATCTGCGACAAGGGTGTTGATTTCGTCAGATGACAACTCTAGTGCTCTGTTACCAGCATTTCGCAGGTGAGAGGCTTCTTCAGCGAGAATCGCAAGCCGCCTCGCCCGTGCCGATGATACTGTTTCTTCTCTCTCTGCCTTCACTCGGGCAACGCAATTTTGCAGAAGGCGTTTTCGCCACTCCGCGCATGGAGCCTGCGTACGGGACCACTTATGCCTTCGGGCATTACTGCGTTCTGACATACCATTCATATTCCCTTACCCTGCAAGTGACTCTCAGACCCTTTGATCTGATCGCGACTCTCACAGTTCTTTCTCGACGAAGGTCAATGGCTAAGGGACCGTAAATTGTCAGGAGTTGTGGCACAGGTAAAACGCATGGGCATGTCGCGCCAAAACCGAAAGTTCCTAAGAGCACCCCTATCGGTGCTGTGTATACAGTGTGCGAAACGCAAATAAATACACCCATCGTCGAAAGGGTTTTCAGCAACACAGGCCGAAAACATAAAAAAGCACACTGTATGATACAGTGCGCGAAACGCAAATAAATACACCCTCCGTCCCGCCCGTATTTCCGCATCGCAACCAGATTTTATAAAAGCACCTCTTCACCCGCCTCAACAACGTGCTGAAACGAACGATTCTGAAGTCGGATTGGGTGTAGCTCAAACCACCGCCCTGCTATTCATAAAAAACCGTGCGAAATGCAAATAAATACACGACACGCCATATGATACAGTACCCAAAAAGGGCGGGCAGATCCACGATAAACCATTATTCAAAACAGAACAAACCTTACTAGGAAGAGATCATCTTCCTCGTCTGTTCACTAGCCCGTCCCGCCCATTGCAACAAAAACCATGCCCAGAGGCCCACCTTCAACCGACAATGAAAAAGAGCAAATCCTGGCTCTCCATCACCAACTCCTGTCTCTAAGAGACATCGCCCAAACTTTAGGACGCTCCGTTGGGGCAGTGCAAAGGTTTTTAAAGAACCCCAATCGTCATTCCCGCCGTCGTGCACACGTCACAGGACAGAAGATCACTGTGCGTCAAGAAAAGGCTTTAATTAGAAAAGCCTGCTCAGGAGAGTATTCAGCTCGTGACTTGAAGAAAAAGATGGATTTGCCGATTAGAGTAAGGCGCGTGTAACAAATTTTAAGTTCCACGCCTCATCTGACGTATAAAAAGATGTTTAACGCCCCAATGATGACTGTACGTCACCGCAAAAACAGACTCAAATGGGTGCGTCGTTTTATTGGAAAGGGAGACATATTTCGGAATAAGGTTATCTTCAGCGACGAGAAGAAGTTTAACCTTGATGGGTCGGATGGATTATCCGGCTATTAGCATGACCTTTTCACAGAGGAGCGGATGTTTTCAAAAAGGCAAAATGGGGGCGCTTCCGTGATGGTTTGGGGTGGAATGTCGCCGTATGGACTGTCTCCGTTGGTTTTTTTGGAACTACAGCAAGATTCGAGAAGGTACTGTGAGACTCTGGAGCATGCTCTTCTCCCGATCGCTTCTGAGGATTATGGGGAAATGGCAACCTGGGTGTTTCAACAGGATGGTGCATCCATACACAGGTCTACATTCACGCGCAGCTGGCTTACTGAAAGGAGTTTGAAGACCATAGATTGGCCTGCGAATTCCTCAGACCTCAATATTATAGAAAACATATGGGGCATTATGGCTCGCCGCGTCTACGCACGGCAGAGACAGTTCGATACAATTGCGGAACTCAAGGAGGTTATTAAAGAGGTTTGGGCGACTATCGGCTGTGAAGTTTTACAGAAGCTGTATCGTAGCATTCCTAGACGCATGCTTGCAGTACTGGATAGCAAGGGACGCGCGACAAAGTACTAGAATAAATGTGTTTTTGGTACTGTATCACATGGCGTTTCGTGTATTTATTTGCATTTCGCACGGTTTTTTATGAATAACAGGGCGGTTGTTTGAGCTACACCCAATCCGATTTCAGAATCGTTCGTTTCAGCACGTTTTTGAGGCGGGTGAAGAGGTGCTTTTATAAAATCTGGTTGCAATACGGAAATACGGGCGGGACGGAGGGTGTATTATTTGCGTTCCGCGCACTGTATCGCAAAACACACGGCGGGACCGATTCCGGGCTCGAATTGGCTCTACCATAAAAGCATGGACCGCAATCTTTAAAAACCTTTGCGAAACGCAAATAAATACGCGAAACGCCATAGAGTACAGTACCAAAAAGTCTTTATTTTAGTACTTTGTCGCACGCCCTTGTCCATCCAGCACTGCAAGCATACGGCGAGGTATGCTACGATAAAGGCTCTGTAGGAGTTCTCCACTAATTGTCGCCCATACCTCCTCAATGACCTCCTTAAGTTGGTCTACAGTATCGAACTGCCTTTGACGAAGATAAACGCGGCGCGCCATGACGCCCCAAATGTTCTGTATTATATTGAGATCAGGCGACTTTGCCGGCCAATCTATAGTCCTTACACCCTTATGAGTTAGCCATGAGCGCGTATATGTAGACCTACGGGTAGAGGCACCATCTTGCGGGTAAACCCAAGTGGCCATTTCGCCATACATCTCCGCTGCGAAGGGAAGTAAAGCTTGGTCGAGGGCTTGGTCGAGGGTTGCACAGTACTTGCGAGAGTCTTGATTTACATTTAAAAAGACCAACGGGGACACCCCGTACGGGGAAATACCTCCCCAAACCATGATTGATGCTCCTCCATTTCGTCTGTTTGAAAAAACCTTTCATCTTTCCGTAGATCATGCCAATAGCATGCGTTGCCGTCAGGGCCGTCGAGGTTGAACTTCTTTTCGTCACTAAAAATTACCTTGTTCCAAAAATGATCTCCTTTGCCAATAAAGCGACGTACCCATTTCACTCTATTTTCGCGGTGTAGAGCAGTCATCATGGATGCGGTTGTCATTTATTTATACTTCAGGTGTGGAGTTGCGCTTAAAATTTGCTGAATTCTGCGCACTCCTACCGGTAGTCCGAGGTCCCTCTTGAGATCTTGAGCTGAATAGTTTCCTGTAGATGCCTTTCGGATCATGGCTTTCTCTTGGCGGACGGTGAGCTTTTGACCAGTTACATGCGCACGAGCACGAGAGGTACGACTCGGATTCTTTAAAAAGCGCTGTATGGCTCCTACAGATCTTCCTAACTCCTTAGATATATCCCGTAAGGACATTAGTTGATGGTGCAAGGCCAGGATCTGGCCCTTCTCGATGTCGCTGAGTGGCGGTCCTCTTGGCATTATGAATGCTAACTGCTCGCTCGCAGTGATGTAGAACGATGCTCAGGCCGAGGGCTACAGAACTATGTCCTTTAGTGTTTTCAAAAGAAGAGTACGCGCCAATTGCCCGCACTTTTTGGTACTGTACTCTATGGCGTTTCGCGCATTTATTTGCGTTTCGCAAAGGTGTTTTAAGATTGCGGTCCATGCTTTTATTGTAGAGCCAATCCGAGCCCGGAATCGGTTCTGCCGTGTGTTTTGCGACATCATACATTGTGTTTTTTATGTTTTCGGCCTGTGTTGCTTGAAAACCCTTTCGACGATGGGTGTATTTATTTGTGTTTCGCACACTGTATGTAAATTTTTTGCATATCCAGATACATAAACCTCTTTCATCCCTATTGGACTGGTTATCTCCAAAAATTTGGCCTTTTTGGCTATATCTATCTCTATATTGGAAGCCGGATGGCGACAAATTTATTCATTTGACCATATAGAGACGCGAATTACATGGCGCCACTTGGCCAAAAGACCATAGAACAGTGTCAATACAGTACCTCTCATACTCGATGCCCCGCACCCCTCGTACACTATGCCCTATCAGGGCACTTCAATTTCAAATTTACTCCTAAACCAATAGTGTTGCGCGCATAAATGCTATATGCCTAATGTGATGTTTTAATGTACGGTACACCGTACATTAACTTTGGGGCGTCGAAAGTACGTCCGCTGATTTGCACGTGCCAAACCAATCACATAGAGAGACACCCAACGGCCCGGAGAGTGCGTGTACCAAGTTTCAGCGAAGTTGAACAATTACAACCCCCTTTTGCGTCGCTCGAAAAATTGCTACTTCCGGACCACGATGATGCCAGTAAATTGCGTTATGTACGGTATACCGTACATACAGGGCAATTCTAACTACTCATTCATAGTTCTAATGACAACCGCCTTGTTGCAGACCTCGTCCTTTGCCTTTCTGAGTCAGTGGAAGCTCGTTTCCGTGCTGCACCGCGACGCTGACACCCGGAATTTTCCTCCAGACAATCAGAGGCTTGGCAAGAACATTCAGACCTTTCTCGAAATACACTTATTCTGGCTTCCGTTTCGCGCTGCTCTAGTCGCTTCTTCGAATGCCACATGTCCCAGCAAGAGCGCCGTGTACCGGGATAAGTTCTGACACACAAATGTGTCTCACAATGCGTACACTTAAAGGACGAACGATGTCCTCTATATTTGCTGTTTCCCTTCACGTTCATCTCACATAAAGCACACTACCTTTCCAAACGAATTTGCCTTTGTCCATGTCCTGGTACGTTCAGCCGGAACTGAATGCCGTCAGGGCTACTAAAAAACAGTAAACGGTTTCGTTTCCGATTGCGGGCGAGCGCCCCCATTCGGTTTATCTCACCTTCATTCAGAGCAGAAGGAACTGTCTCTTCTACCATGGACGGATTCCTCTGTAATTTGTCAGCAAATCTCAACAACTCTGTACACACTTCCAGACAAAAATCGGATAGAGATTCCACATTATTTAGAGCTTGTCGGAAAGCATGGATACTGTGGAAGCGACAACGGTCTGCGATAAGGTCACGTCTTTCATTCATCCTGTACGCTATAAATGAATTCACAAACAAAGTCTTCAGTGTTTGTCCCACAACCTTTTGTTCCCACTTGAATGTGGCCGACGGACTACGTAACATGGCACGCGCTTGTGCACCGCCATCTACGCCTCCCTTCGTCTTCGAATAATAGCTCTGTACACCGTGCCTGAAAAGTTTCAAAGGAACAAAAGGTTGCAGATTCTGGACGCTCGTGTTGATAGCCCTCCATATATGTAGTCTGGACTTCAATACCCTCTTAGTTTCCGATGCCACAAATGCTGGAAATGGTTCTAGCGTATCAAATGCCCAATTCAGTAACCTATTTCCATTATCCTCTAAAACAGTCCTTGCTTCTTGGATCAATTCTGGAGGTGCCTTGATCAAAGTGTATACACTTTGATCTTATAGGACAGGACTGCTGCTTCGGAGCAAGAAACATACAAGACGTAACTGACGGGAAGCACGATTAGCTGCTGTAGCAGCTGCCCAATGTAGCAGTGAGGTATGTGTTCTAAAAATGCCTTTGTGCCCATTTCAAGGCAGATTAGGTCTACTGAAGCGTTAGCAACAGCCTTTGAAAGAGTTGAGTCTGCAACGATCGTCTTAATTTCTACTGTACACAAATGTATCGGCGGTTCGGGATTATTTGAGGTGTTGAACGCAGTTTGGTTGACATCGATGAATGCCATGCCATCTGGCGAGCAGGCTAGCCATTCTTTTTCCTTATCACCAAACATGCCACAGTGATAAACAGCCCTAATGAAATGTTTGGCTCTTAAGGCATTAACAGCAGCATTTTTTGTAACCGTACCACGCAGCATCGCTTCCGTAGAACGCGAAGTGCGAAGCCATCTTGCCGCCAAACGTTTAAAAATCTCTGCCACTGTTCTCTCGTTGCATTGTACATCTGCGACACCAAGTCGTGTGAGGATCTCGGAATTATTCATTAACAAAATCCCAGCAACTGTCCCAGTTATTCGGAACTGCCTAAGCACGAAACACTCTGCACACCTCTGGTCCACGGTTAAAATTACTGCATTGTTTAAGCAGTACAGTTCAATGGTATCTCGACTGTCATTGGAGCTAGTCGGCGGTACCATCAGCTTGCCCTCATTTGTTGTATTCGTAAATAGAACATCAGCCTGCGATAGGGCCCAAGGAACAGCCACCCAACAATTGATTAAATTGGACAAACTTCCTGGCAGAGCGTAAACGAAGCGGAGCGTCTTTGAAAAGTTCTTCGTCCCCCTTTCCCGTATTACTACAGCCGTCACTCGAACATTCAAACCATCATCTTTAAGCGTTTTCTGGGCGTACTTGCAAAGACTTCCCGTTTAGGGACTGTCGTCAATTGCAAAGGCATTCTCATGATCATAGATAAAGCGATTTTCTGCTGGGCGGGCCTGGTCGATATCATTGTCAAATTCGCTCTGTTCCACGTCATCTTTTGCTGGATCGAATTGCGAGGCTCCAACGAATAGATGACACCTTAACAGATGTTCAGGCCTTATAAACATAAAGCCAAAGCCTCTCTTGGCAGACTAGGTATCATACTCATTTTCCCATACCCGCGGTCGGCTGTTATCACAAACCCAGATAAAGACGCCTCCCCGCGAGCGTGAACCACTGCGTTGACGAGTTTTTCAACGTTGTTTGTCTGTGACTCTCCGCGAAGTCGAAAGCGAACCATAAAGGTCATTCTAAATAAAGCATCTGCAATGGCATATACGCAGTGCCCCTCTTTGTCGGCTTTCCTCATGCAAATAGTTTTAACCTGGTTGTCACTTGCCCTAGTCCCATAGAGGTCATCATCAAGTGTTGCAAAGGTATACGACGGAGAAAGAAATACTTTGCATGGCATACTGTACGCCGCCATCTCAAACTCTGAGAGTCTGACAGTTTCATCTCTTTGGGAGCACCAAATACTCTCACCAGTATCGCCACGTCCTGTAGAAGAGAAAGCAAGAATATTTCCAGATAAATAGCGAACTAGAGATAATGGTGGTACAGGACAGTCTATCTAATGAAGCAATTCGAGCGTCTTAGAGATGCTGAACCCAGAGCACTGCGATAAAAAGAACATTACTAAGAAAGAATACATGTCTGCACGGTGAAGTTGACCAAGCCCGCAGTTGTTACTTACAATGCGCTCGTTTGTCCAGAGGTTACATTTTCGCACTAGTTCATCACAGAAAACAACTATGTAGCTCGATCGCGAATGCAATAGCTGTCTTACTTGTAGTTCTGTCTTCATTCTTTCGATGGTCGCTCTTGTAAATAGCCGAGCTCTTTCGGAAAGCACGTCCGTAATAAAGTCATGTTGGAGTTTTACAGCTTGGTCTCGAACCGTTTGAATTCTCCAACCCTCCGTGTAGTCGTGTGTTCTTCTCTGTGCCCATGCTCGACTTCCACGTCCCTCTCTGCTCCTTCTCCCGCGAGGGCGACCGCGCGTAGACGCCTGTCCGCCTTGACAATGCTCAATGACAGTGCCTGGTTGTGAGCTCTGTTGTACGCTTGGAGTGGGCACGTGTGTGTTACCGTCACCAACGGGTTGATGCGTTGTGCCTGTGTGGGGAGTGAGTGGTAGAGCGGGAGTGGGTGGTAGAGGGGAAGTAGGTGGTAGAGGATGGAAGTTTTGAAAGATTGAGCCATCTTCGGTGCCTGTGAGGGGAGGGAGTGGCAGAAGCAAGGGGATTTGTAAGATTGGGCCGTCACCTCCGTCAAGTGGCTCTAGCAGCGACGATGGCATCCTGAGATTGCTGGGGCGGGGTTTTGACTGAGGTTTCAAGGTCTGTCGGACAGATTTCGAGTGGGGAAGGGTGGTTGGTATGTGTTAGGAGCACGAAGAGATTCATTCAGTCGGATTGGAACTTGAACAAAAAGTGAACAGGTGGGATGCTCTCCACAGCCCACGCTTCCAGCCTATGCACTTGAAAATAGGAACACTACACTTGTCTATAAGATTGAATGGTTCAAAGAAGGTCTAAAATGAGCCTATATGTACGGTACACCGTACATAAAGCAATTTCCCAAAAAATATGCATTCTCATTTATGTACGGTACACCGTACATTATTTACATTAGGGATATGCAAACGCAAAATTTTACACATTTAGAGCATCACCACCGGTAGAATCAAATAACCAAATAACCAAAATTTGATGATTTGATGTGGATTGACATCCCCACTGGTCGGACCAAATCATCAAATTTTTGGTTCCGAGCCAAATATCGGAACCAAATATCAAGAATTTGGTTCCGTTTCTTCGTAGTTTGATACCCTGGACAATCCAGTTGTTCAAGGCTCATTGGTCACACGAAAGGGCTTCCCTCCAAACCCCCAGGACGAAGCGTACTATACAGTATTTGGTTCTCAGCGGTGGCACTGTTCTTTTTGCGATATCAAATTACCAAATAACCAAACCACCAAATTCCCACCAGTCAATTGAATTCTAGAAAAAACGTGCCAAGTGTTGTTGCTTGGTCGTTCGATCACCTACCGGCGGTGATGCTCTTAGCCACCAAATTTAGCCAAACCGATAGGGATGCTCTAAACGTGAACTCGCTCCACGTCACGCCGCCTTATCCAGAAGTAGCTATGTGTAGTGTCCTGTCTAGTGTAGTGTTCAGTGTCTGGTGTCTAGCCAACAATTTTCCTCAATTGAGGAAAAGCTGCATGATTTAATACACAGTTTTGGCGCGAAGACTGTAGCAATACCGAAACACCACATAGCCAAGAGACCGTATAGGTCAGTGCCCCGCCTTTTTTTGCAACCATTCCACTGAAGAAGTCTCGTGAATACTAAAACCCACCTGTTCCCCAGACCCTTCCACTCTTACGACTCCAATCAAAAATTTCGGTGGATCAGCGCCGTTCATTGAAAATGGGGAAGGACTCTCGCCTTAGTGTTGGTGCAGAAGTGCGCACGAAAGCCCGCTACGTCACCAGCGACGCTGAGTGTCAGCGTCGATACGGTTCCCTATGGAAAACAAGGACAGTGGCCGGTGTTGTAGAAAACACTCGACAGGAGCAGGGCAAGAAAAATCGTGTCACGTTTATTGAAAGAGCATGGGCAGTAGGATCACAGAAAATAAGAAAAGCTCTTCAGCTGCGGTTTGTTATGATTGGTTCCTGCCCAATTCCCATCCAACCGGACGGAAAGCCAGATTTTATTGGGCGTGAACCTGTACCTTTATCACCGATTCAGACTGCTCAAACACCTCCCCCCAACGGCGAAGCAGGCTGTTTTGTACCAGTAGGTTCACCAAATGTCCAGCAGCTCCCACATGACAGTGCTACTCAGCACAACTTGATTACAGAGTTTGAAGATACACCTGTCCCGTCCAACTCAATGCCTCACCGAACTGTCGCCCACACTTCTCCGAGTACAGTACCAACGGCGAAAAATTACAGTCTCTCTGATGAGGGAACGGTTGAGGTCCATGAAAAACTATGGCGCATGGATTCAGTACTTTCAGACATCAACGGCCCTGTCCCCGTCAAGCATTGGAAGGTGGTCGGTTTTGATGGGTCCGACATACGCGGCAGAGGAGCACCAGCAGGGAAAGGAATAGAATACTATTTCTATTCGATGTTTCCAATGCACTTTCTGGGGCGCATAGTGCAGCTGACATCGAATGACCTGCTGTCAAAGCATCAGAGAGGCACATCAGCTGGTGAGGTTCTACGATTTTTTGGGATTTTAATTTTAATATCACGATACGCCAGAGGAGATCGTCGGAGATTGTGGGAAGCAAGATCGGCCTCCAAGTACTTTACACGTCCTCCGCTTTCGAAGATAATGGGGCGAAGACGCTTCGAGGCCCTATTCGGCTCACTGACGTTTAGCTCTCAACCAACAGAGGCTGGATGGCGCTCTGCCCAACATCGCTGGGCTCTTGTCAACGATTTTGTTGCAGCTTTTAACGACCACCGGTACAGAAACGTAACAACATCCGACCACCTTTGCGTGGATGAGTCTATGATACGATGGTACGGTTTGGGCGGTGATTGGATTGAAATTGGCCTACCACACTTCGTGAGTATCGAGCTCAAGCTTGAAGGTGGCTGTGAAGTTCAAAATCTGGCCTGTGGGGAGAGCAGAATTATGCTAAGAATAGAAATAGTTACTGGTGCGACGGACGAAAAGGAGAAACCGTTCGAGGGAAGCTGTAACCACGGGACAGCTGTCCTCAAACGCCTCGTGAGCCCTTCGGTCTACTCAGACCGTTTCATATGTGCTGACTCCTACTTCGCATCTGTGCAGTCAGCAGTTCAGCTTCTACAGCTTGGATTGAGATTTATAGGGGTGGTAAAGACCGCCACACGGGCTTTTCCCATGCATTTTATAAGTCAAGTGGATATAGACGGAAGGGGACAGCATACTACTCTACGATGTGATATGCAGGACATAGGGAAATCGTTAATAGCACGGGCATGGGTGGACCGGAATAGACGATATTTTATCGCCACTGCCAGCAACAGCACCGATGGAAGTCCGTGCGATCGATGGCGGTGGCGTCAGACCAGCAGTGGTCCACGCAGAGTTCAGCTTTCCATACGACAGCCAAAAGTCGTGGAACGCTACTATGATACTTGTGCAATTATTGATCAGCACAACAGCTGCCGCCAGGATGACTTTGAGCTCGAACGTATGATTCGCGTCCAGAAGTGGGACAAGAGATTTAATATTGGAATTCTGGGGTTCTGTATCTTGGACGCGTGGAAGCTTTACAAATCAGCGCATGCGGAACAGTGCATGTTTTTACAAGGTGGCTTCTACGACGCTCTTTCAGAGGCCTTAATCGACAACAAATACGACAACGCCGCCACAGTCCGCAATCATAGCCCAGGTTCCTCGTTCGGGGAACAATCAAACTCTACAAAATCAGCTTCGCGGAGCACGTGTCTAGTTAGGACGTCAAAGCGTCGCAACATTGATGGCAACTACAGCAAATATGCATGACAAGGAAGATGTGGGTCTTGCAAGAGGCACAACGCAATAAAAGTTTGTAGTGTATGCCTGGAACAAGGTAATGCGTTACTTTTGCAGCAAACGCTCAGTCAGGGACTGTTTGCTGTACATGTTGAATTAGAGCACTAGATGATGCCATTTATCGCTCTAGTAGTAACTAAGATACCATACGGATCAAGAGTGTGTGGTGCGTTTAGTGCAAGGGTCTTCTCATCGCCCGTAAAGGGATTCAGACACATGCGGCTCAAATGAGGAAAACGCGTGTGCTCAATTGAGGATTTTTGATTGTCGGCTAGACACTAGTGTCTGAGTGACATGCAATTTGCCTCACATGAGGTCAAATCGAAACTTTATAAAGTCAGTTTGGACACCATTTCTTTAACGTTTATGCCATCGGCAGTAACATCTTGCAAAACAATGGGATACCAGTTGTGAATGCACAGAAAGATTAAGAATACAATGAATTATCAATGCTCTGTTGACCTTTTAAACAAGCGTTTTGGTTTCGAACGTTATTGTGGAATCACCATGTAATCCCCCAGCGCTCATTAGGGCAAGGGGGAATCTGAACGTGCCCGTCACATCACGCAGTCACGCCACCGCCGCCGTCGACCGCGGCGGTGCTTGAGGGAATACTGTATTTCAGTCCCCCGAACTCCCATTCGGGACGTGCTGCGTTCGGCAGTCATTTTGCTTCTCGCTTTATTTCGAGAGCGAGCTTCCCTGTGAGAAACTCACGGAGGTCTGACACAATCTCCTGGAGGGCCCTGCCTACAGGAATGGCTGACAATCAGGACGCGCCTCCAGAACAACCAATAGCTTTCATCCAAGCGCAAATCGAAGCGCTACAATCCCTAATTGCTGCAGGCGTCTCCACAGCGATAGACGCTAGGGATAGTAGCGCTCCGGCAGCCGCAAGCGCAGAGGCTCTCGACCCCGCCCCCAGCGAGGGAGCTCGTGCCCTCCGGCCGGAGGAAGACGCTACCGGAGACGCCCAGAGAAATAACGAGGGTGCAGCCACACCGGGCGGCCAAGGGGGTCAGGAAGGGGCTGGACCGTCTCCGGCAGGAAACACAGACGGTGAATCCGAAGATAAGGAATATCAGGACGACGAAGAAGACGACGAAGACCAGGAGTATCTTGGAGAAGGAGCCCTTGTCGCCTTTTCAAAGCGTTGGTACGAGAAGAATCGCCACAATCGGATCTCCCCGAGATTCTCCGTCCCACAGCGCTTCCATCCTCTACGCCCGGTTGGTTTTAAGCCCTAATCGATCGATCACTACCAAACGTTTGGATCAGGATCAGCTAGGACAGGAAGAGAAGAGGAGGCAGCTAACCTCTACTGTACAGCAGCTTACACAACTACCGTCAACAACACCGTCGTGAAAAGCCCCACGGAGCTCATCCAGAGAATCGGGGTTGTGGAGGCTCTAGCGGAGGACCTCCAAGGACCGGTCCCGGAGGTTTTCGAGGCGATCTCAGACGGCCAAATCGCCGTATTCGGCACGTACGAGCTCAACGCCTCCCGCTACGAAGTCCTCTGTGGACGACAAGGAGCAGCTGGAGTCGCCGACCCCGAACTTCTCTCAACCTTCATCTCCCCGGCTGCCGGGTACAGTATCGCTGGAAGGCAGGCATTCCGGCAGCAACAGCGACAGGCTGTCAAATCGGCGGCCATTCGCGCCGGGAAGCGAACAGTCGGGATCAAGAACCATCTCAGCGGTTCGACGCGCGCTGCAGGCGGAACTGGATCAGGCAGCGGCCGCAGACGCACTCACATCTAGAGAGCAGGTCGTAGGTGGGCAAGAGGGAACGCACAGGGCAGCCACTCCGCCCGTCGGGGAGGTAGCAAGGGAACTAAGTAATGATAGCCCCATTTGTTGGCGTCGGAGCATCCTACGCGGAGTGGGAGCGGATCGGAGCCAGCCCGTGGCTTTTACGGTAGATCAGGTTCGGGATTCAGCTCCCGTGGAAATCGGAACCCAGATTACAATCCCGATCGGCGTATTCCCTCGATCCGGATGGCGCCGACTTCGCTTCGAAGGAAATTCAGAGGTGGCTCACGCTGGGATTTGTGAGGAGGGCGACGCCCGTCGAGACCCAGGGGCTCCAGGGGGAAGGACGCGTCTCCCCTGCATTCGTGATCATGTCGGCCAGGAAACTGCGGCTAGTGGTGGACCATTCCGCGGTCAACGACGCCCTGGAGCAGCGAACTTTCAGGATGGATCAGCTACGGGACCTGGCGGCAGTTCTCCATCCGAACGATTCCCTCTTCAAGGCGGACATCAGCGACGCGTATTACCACCTGCGCCTCCGCCGGCGCGACGAAAAATGGCTGGCATTCAGGGTCGACGACACAATCTACATCCCTCTCTGTCCAAACTGTGGCTTGTACGAGGCGCCATGGTTTTTCACAAAGGCCATGCGGCCCGTCGTCGCCTTTCTACGCAGGAGAGGGCACCGCGTATTCCGTTATCTGGACGATTTTTATGGCGCGCCTCGGAGTTCTACCGCTGGGGCAGCAAGCCCGTTGGACATGCAAGCATTGGGGCTGGAATTCATGGAACTATTCTCAGGGCTAGGTCTCCAGCTACATCTCCACAAATGCCACTTTACCGGGCGCCGCCAGCTGGAAATCTTTGCGATCGTGGTTGACACTTCACGCGCGCTGTTTCTTCTAAGCGCCGCAAAACTTTCCAAGATCGAGACGCAGGCTCGCCGACTACTGCGATACGCGTCACAGCACCGTCGTTTCGTAAGGGTTACCGACATTCGTCGCCTCGCTGGCCTCAGAAACAGCGTCAGCGCAGCCGTGATCGACGCCCGCCTGCGCCTGCGTGAGTTGTTCGACTCCCTAACTGGGTCCGCAACCGGTCGGGCCCGCCTATCACACGCGGACATGCGGGACCTACAGTGGTGGGCTCGACTCAGCACAAACCCGCACCTCGGTTGCATTTTATGGCCAGCCCCAGACGCCTTGGTTTTCACAGACGCCAGCATGGGTGGCTGGGGAGCGACTTGGAACGGCATGGTCTCAGTGTCAGGCTTCTTCGACGCCTCCCACGAGGGCAGCCACATCAACGAGTTGGGGCTTCTGGCGGCACTGTACGGCCTGCGCCACTTCGTTCGACACGCGCGTACCCGGCAAGTCGAGATAGTCACCGACAGCAAGGTAACAGAACATATCGTGCGCAATCTCACGTCCCGCTCGCCTCGCTTACTCTCACGACTACGACAGCTGCGGGCACTATGCCAGGCACACGGCGTCACACTCTCCACGCGCCACATCCCCTCAGTGGTCAACACTTGGGCAGATCGCCTTTCCCGACGCAGAAACAGTCACGCTTGGTCTCTACCGCCAACCGTCACGCGCCTGCTGGGACGTCGCTTCGCTCAGCGCCTCGACATCGTCGACGGACACGACCTCCTCAGCTATACCCCACGCTTCACCAACCCAGTCGTGCTGCCTCGGCCCGCCTTGCTTCCAGTATGGGCTCGGTACCTACAGAAATTAGGTCGTGGCGTGCTCGTCGCACCCCACTCGTCAGGTCAGGCTTGGTTTCAGTCCACAATTGGCGCCGGCGCCACAGTCCTCAACGTCGAGAATTTCACGCCGCCCTGGCCGACCGTCGCCCTATCGTTCTGCAAGTCGCCGCGCGCAGATGGACTCTCGAGGGCTATGGCGCTGCGCAGGCGTTGATGCCGCGCGCTGCAGGGGCTGACACGGCCGCACACATTATGAGTTCTGGCTACGTCCGTTCGACGCAAGGGAATTACCAACGACACTGGGATAGATTCGTGACGTTTTGCACGGCACATTCGTTGGCCGCTCTATCCGTCTCCTCCAGCACCATTTCATCGTACCTCGAATATTTATTTGAGAGAAGCATCGTGCGCGGCGGATCTCTCCGTTCGTATTTGGCTGCAGTGGCTGCCCAACACATCCGCAAAGGCTACGGAGACCCTACAGATCATAGAATGGTTCAGATGGCGCGTCGCGGCTACCGCGCTCAAGATGCATGCAGAGCCACCGGGCCCCCAGAGCGATCCGCGCCGTTCCCGGCCTCGGTCGCCGAGACCGCTCTTCGCGAAGCCCTTGCAGTTCCCTGGCCTATTCACTCCCCGCGTGACAACCACACACTCCGCCAACACGGCCTCGTTGCACTTACGTTTTTGTTATGCGCACGCCCCTCGACTGTGGCTGCCTTGCAACGCTGTGACATTCGACTTACCCCATCCGAAGGACAACTGCATTTACGGCGTTTCAAGGACGCCGAGACCGGCGTTGTGCCCCGCATCGCACTTGGAATACCCTTCTCTGGGCCCACGGACCCATTCGCTACCTTACTTCGCCGGCTCGCGCACCTGGCGACCCACTCGGACGCCCACGTGTTCCCCCACTCCGCCCGACGCGCCGCTCCCGCTGCTCCGCAATTTTTAGCCCGCGCTGTAGCCGCTCTTCTCGCGTCCACCGGGACCCTCGCCCCTCTTGAGATGAATTCACCCCCCGCTCCGTACGAAGCGGGGGCATGTCGGCAGCGTACCCGGTGGGCCTCCCGCTACCACTCCTCATGAGGCTCTCGAACCACACGAGCCAAGAGGTGGTGTTGCGGCATTACGTCGATACGCAATGCCGCCGCACATCTTCCTCTCGCTTGTTCTTCGGGCGCTTTCTGACCTCCGGTGCTTCTCCGACCCAGGCTGCCCCACGATCATGGTGCAGTCTCGCATTTTGTGGCATCACTGAGCAGCCGGCCCCTTCGCGAGCGTATCCCTTAGGAACGGTATTGTGGAATCACCATGTAATCCCCCAGCGCTCATTCGGGCAAGGGGGAATCTGAACGTGACCGTCACATCACGCAGTCACGCCACCGCCGCCGTCGACCGCGGCGGTGCTTGAGGGAATACTGTATTTCAGTCCCCCGAACTCCCATTGGGGACGTGCTGCGTTCGGCAGTCATTTTGCTTCTCGCTTTCCCTCCCGCATCCCGCGTCTCACCGGCTGCTCGCAGCCCCTTTCGGCTTCTTTCTGTGTCGTTTTAGAAGGCAACTAGTGGAGTGTGTCTACATATCTACGTATCTACACGGTTATACTCTCCAACCTTCGACTCTAATTAAAGAATTGTGTCATCAGGCATCAGTGAGCAGCCGGCCCCTTCCCGAGCGTATCCATTACGCAGATATCAACACATAACGTTCTGAGGTTTGTCAAAAGGCTTCTTTTTTAGACATTCTAAAAATGCCTCGAAAAGACGTGCAGATCTCACCAAACTCCACTCTTCCGCAATGCAGAAGTCAACTGCGGTGGCGAGCATATCTTTTTTCTCTTGTCCAGCAAGCACAAGTCGAGAAAAAATAAGTTGAAAAGTGACCTCATATGAGACGAAAGTCCTAACATGAGTACATGTGTCACTCAGACAGTAGCGGATAGTTATTATTCATATCCTATGAGACAAATAACTTTTGTCTCATAGGATATGAATAATAATAATAATAATAATAACGTTGTCTAGACAAAATAAAATAACTTTTTATTTTTTCTAGACAACGACACAAGAGTTTTCCCTTCGTTTTGCTTTTCTGCAAAATGGCCATCACTTGTAGAGTTAAAGCACTTGTTTGTCGATTCTAACAAAAACCAACTCGTTCACATGAATAAAGGTCTTCAAAGGAAATGATTTGCTTACAGTACTCATTTTCCTTTAGCGAAGTTTACACAAGTACAGAGAGTACCTTCTCAATAGTGCAGTTGTGAGTAGTGCAAAACGTCAATAGTGCAGGGCAATACTACTTGTCACGACTTTTGACACATTATGCATCTCAGAAAAGCTAAGCCTCACTCCTGTAAACGTACCGTATGACGCTCAAAAGAGAACAAAAGTTCGACAATAGAGGGTTTACGCAAAATCAAATTTCGTTCAGAATTTCGTGGCCACGTATGTAACGTACTTCACGAATTATGGCCATACGGTGAACAATATTTGAGATTTCGCAATCAAGTTTCGTATGTATTGTGAGTATTAGCAATACATAGGAAGCCTCTGGGACGGCCCTCTCCGAACTCGGCGTCCGCGCCGCCATCTTGACTCCGTCCGCCTCCGTCACCAGCAGGTCCAAGTCCCCGGGGTGCCACGGCAGCTCCATGACCACGCACGCCACCGCAGCCTGGAAAATACGAATTCGCCTTTGCCGCCCCTGCGGCTACGCCCCCACCGGCCGCCACTTTGATTCGAAGCATTTCGGGTATGTAGTGTCGAACAAAAGAGGCTCTACAGGGTCAGGAAGTTCGATGATGGGAGGGGTGGTGTTTTTTGGGGCACAAGCGACTTCATCGGGTTTAGGAGAGCCAGTGATGACTGTTGCCATGATAGATGGCTTCCTGAAATATCCTGAAACAACTCTAGATGGTCCTGGTGCAGAGGTGTTTTGTTCTGTCCTGGGTAACATTTCCCACCAAAACGTACGACATTAAGTTCGTGTAGGAAGGCGATCGTAGCAAGTTTCGTGACCAAATTTCGTACGATATGTCGTACGATTATGCCACTTGTTCAACGGGTAGTACGTTTCGTACGTGGCTACGAAATTCTGGTCGAGATTTGATTTTGCGTAAACCCTCTAATCAATTGTGACGGATTCTTTCCCGCACTAATACTAATTTCCTTGTCTGTGTGTCTGTTTGTGTATGTGTGTGTGCACGCTCTTTCGCGTGTACCTATTGGCGCTACTGTGACAAGTGGCGGCCACGGGCGGGGCCTGGCCTGCGGCCAGGCCGCCCGGGTGACAAGAGGCGACAAGTCTAAATTTTAAAATTAAAATTACTGTGCGGACGGCGGGGCGCGGCCCCACGACAGTACCGGTTAACAAGTGGCGACAACTGCAAAAATTAAAATTAAAATTACTGTGCCGACTGCGGAGTAGGCCGCACTACAGTACACTACAAATTATAGCCCGGATCCGTTTAAACTGCGCCACGCGGATCTACATAGTGGGTGGAACTGGGGCGAGCACTGCGAGCACGTGACGGCGGCGTTGTAGATGGACGCGTACAACGGGGGGCGGACGCGTGAGACACGGGGCTGGCGGAGGTTCTGAAGGCTTGCTACGACGTGGGCGAGGCGGTGGTGCGCCGGCGGCTGTGCGTGGGGGGACCGAAATTCTTCAAGGCGGGGATGCGCAGCGCGTGGTGCTTCGACATTGGGGAACGGATGTAGATGCGTGGCGACGAGAAAGTGCGGGCCGGGGAGGCGACGGCCACGGTGTGCCGCGAGATAATGGTGTGCGGAGAGCGGTTTTGGGTGTGCGGAGAGCGTTTTTGGGTGTGCGGCGGCGACTTGGAGGAGGTGTGGGCCGGGGTGGCGATGGGGACGGTGTGGGAGGGTGGGCGCGCGGCGCTCGTGGCGAATACGTTGGGGCGCCGGGGCGGGGCGGGCAGGAGCTGGGCGGCAAGGAGCACCACACGTCCGCGTGGACGGGGGAGAGCGGAGGGCGGGGAGCGGACCAGGCCGGAGCTGGACGGCGTGGATTACTACAGGGGGCTTCAACCGGGCGCACGTGCCGGGGGCGGGGAAGCAGGACGGCGAGCGGGCGTCAACCGGGTGGCGCCGAGACAATGACGGACGTGGTGTGCCGGGTAGCAGCGGAGGCGGGCTTTTACGCCGTGGTGGGCGAATGCGGCAGGTGGGGCAGGCGTGCGGGCGCGATTGCCGACGAGGTGTGCATGCAGCGTCACGAAAAGCGGTTCCCGGCGGCGGCGGGTGTAGTATAATGACCGGCGCGAGCGCGCGGAGGTCATCGGACGGCCGTGTACGGTATACACGTGGGCGGTTGTGCCCACGTGTAGCGAGCGCGCGCGCGTGCCGAGCGGTCGTAATCTGGCGTACGTGTGCAGTAGTGCACATGTCGACCAAGCGGTAGTCTGGTAGTATTACGCGTTTACGCTAGCATACGTGGCATCCGTGCGGTAGTCTGTAAGCAGCTCGTGTGTACAGCAGTACACACGTGTAGCTGCAGCGTCCGCGCGGTAATTAGGAATTGAGTCGCTAGTTTTTTAATTGCGTACAGTACCTGGTACGCACTAGGTGGCAGGTACTGTGCCCTGGGACAGGTGTCCGAGGCGTCCCTCTGAGGTGTTAAGACCTGACACCCGTCCCCACCAGTAAACTGGGGCAAGCTCGCCCCCGTCCCTTTCGCGCCTACATACGTCCGTTTCGGTTGTCTATCGCGCGCGCTGGCTTCTAACCCGTTACCGGTCGCTCCCGTTTACGCACCCTGGGGCGACTGCGCGTAACCGGCCAGTGAGCCACTCCCTTCTCGCGAGCTCGTCCAATCGGTTCAATTAGCGCGTCGCGTCCGCGCCGCGTGCTCCCTCGCTAAAGCCTCCGCCTCTCACCCAACCCAGGGCGGAGAGAAGTTATCTCACAGCGGGGACGCTTCTGGAGCGGCGGACGGGCGACGCGCGCGTGTCGGTAAGCTGCGTGGGGCTGCTGCGCAACATGATCGGACGGGACGCGACGAAGAGCGCGGTGTGCGGCCAGATATGGCGAATGACGGGCGTGATGGGCGGTGGTGGCGGGGCAGACGGACGCGGGCGTGGCGGAGACGTTCTGCGGGCTGGTGGGCGGGGTGTGCCTGCGGCGCCCCTAGTAGAAATCAAGGCGGATTTCTGGCGAACAGTTAGCGGCTCAATGGCGACCCTGCCGTTGATTGGCGACCCAATAGTGGGAAGTTCGTGATATGTATGGAAGGGGGGTCCCACTGTATGGCGGACGAAGTATGGCCTGGGTTGCCATTTGACAGCCATTGAGATCCAGAACGTTCAACTGGTCCCATATGCTGTCCAATAAATCAAATTTTGCAGCCGGTGGTTTTTCGTTGTTTTCAGGACCTCTCATCATGGAGAGCTGTTACAGTAGAGCAACCTATGCAAAATGCAGATCGTGTATATTTGTCAACTGATGTACTGTATAGAAATACTTAACAGTATGGAGTTGGTGATTTTAGTGTATTGGTGTCTATTTCTCAGACACACCCGCTCTACGTCTATTTCCATGATTTGGTTCCCGAAATCTTCACCAACCATTTTCATGACTCTGCTCTTTACGAGGAAATTGTAGCTACCGTTTCCTATAACAACTCTCTTTTTTCAACTGCTCTCAGTGGAGCGCCCCAAGGTTGAGTCTCAGTTGCGAGTAATGCCTCTAAGCGTGATCTGTGCATCGTCCGGGATCCAGGGATCACCATTCAGTAGCCCCTGCTTTTGCCTAAGGTCGTCGACAAAGTAAGTCCTCGTGCTAAGTGATCTGGTCCGATTTGGGACCTGTGCTTCCAAGAGACTAATGGGATGGGAAATCGAGCTGACACCCTCAACTGTTGCCATGCTGAAAAGACAGGAACTTGATCTTTACCTTTTGGCGTGCACCTGTCCCTGCTTTCCGAGATGAAGCCCTGTCGTGACCCAACGAGCTACAACGAGTAGATGAATATCACGCTTGACGTGATGCTCGATGAAGCCGAGAGCTCTTCCGTAACTAACTTCCAAGGGTTTCTTTCCATCATTGCAAAACGCAGCAGAGAAGTAGCACGAGCTTCTCTCTGTTTCATCATCGTTCAACAAGAAGGAGCGATATGTAACGGGGCAGCCGTTGGCGGCCTTTTCGTCTGCCAGACGCCGCCAAAAGAAATCTGGGTCCGTTGGTAACACAAGATTGTTCGCATCGCCGGCCCCAATACCATAATATCTCTCGTAGTAGTTCCCCATCATCTTGCGCAAACCGCGAAACTGTGAATTATCTAACTGGAATAGTTTATGCGACTCCCGGGGATGTCTGAGGGAATACCCGTTATTCTCGACAAAATTGCTTGCCACTCGCAATCTTGGAGAGGTCTCCTCCGTTTCGTTGAGGTCAATATATGGGATTTTGATTCCTCTCGAAACACAATACATACGAGCCGCGGCTTCTGCTTTCATGTTCTCCGCCGCAGATTCGGCAAACTTGTACGTAGCGTTGCATCTCGCTTTCATTACACCAGTGAAAGTTTCCATTGTCTATTGAGCGAGAAGGGACAACGGTCCCCAAGACCTAATTTCATCTGCGAGATGAAGAACTAAATGAAGGACATATCGGCAAAGGCGGACACGGGTAGGATCGATGCGGTAGTATGTTGTGGAGAAGTGTTCAAAAAAACGCGAGAAGACTCTTCGACACGAGCCACAAGGTCTCCCCTCAGTTCCCACTGCGAAACGAGCTGGCAAAGCTGAACAAAAGTCCTCCACCCATCCAGAAATCGCCGAGGAATCCATTCATCTAAGGCAACTGTGCTTGTTACCAAAACAAAACATTTCCATTCTGTTTCCTTCCATGATTTTCGATACTTCAGACTGCGTGGGAGACGTGAAATTGTGCAAGACAGGCCTTTTCTGGTGGATAGCAAAGTCTTGTCGACCTGTTCGAACACTGTTCTACCTGATAGGACAGAGATGTCATCCAAATATTCCTCGCCTGACACCCAGAGGGAAAGAATGTAAGGTGCGACATTTTCATAAAGTAAATGCATTATATCAACCGGAAAGCTTGCAAAGTCAAATACCGTGGGTAGACTGAGGATGGGAGACGCATGCAATCTGGAGAATCCATTTGCAGCTCGCACCTTCTCTACGGCATGCCGTTGATCTTGGACTACGAAAGACGAAATTTCATTATATGCATACCTGACAGCGTCGTCAGAGCGTAACGGTAGAGCTCCTGGATTCCAAAGTGTTTCCGTCCGTGTTCTTCACTTTCCATGACGGTTCTTATCTTCAATTTTGACACGGTTAGGGAGGTAGTTGTGGTTTGATTCCGCCACCCAAACTCCTGAGATGAGACAGAAACAGCATGGGTATGTTCCAGTGGGCCCACTGAGAAGGCACAGTTTTGCCATTGCAATTAGATCAAGAAGGGAAAACATGAGATGTACCCGAACATGCCGTTCTACTCCGTCCCAAGTTCTTCTAGTGCGAACACCATTCATGCTCAACTCCTTCAGCTCACTGAGCAACGGAGCAAGAAAAGAATTGAGATCAGATGGAGACTTCGGACCAGGAATGACCATCACAGGAATGATGTGTTCCATTTTGTAGCGCTCGCTGGGTGGGAAATTTACAATCAAAAGAATAACAGGCCAGCAAGCGTACTGAGTAGATTTAAAAGAATTAACTCCATCAGTCGAGAGAAACAAGAAAACGTCATATTTGATAGCATGCAGTCCTCCGAGAGATTGCATTACGTTCTTAAATGTTGACCCTGAAAAGAAATCCCGATAACATTCTTCGTTTTCATAGTTGAGCTCAGCTTCCCGACTAATTTCAGCGTGGTAATACTGGTAGAGGAGGGGTCCGAAGATCGGGCTCTGAAGCCGGTTATGTATTTGTGGCCAATACTGATATACTCAAATGTATCGAAAGAAACCGCTTGCTGCCCTGAAGGGCAACGAGGGTGACTGCAAGGTAGAACGGTATGATCAGCTCGAACCTCGAGTGCTTCGTGACGGTGTGGACAACATCGGTGAAGAGAACAAGAAATTGATGACGTTCGCAAAAGCGCTTCTTTCGCACCCTTCCAAGAAGTGAATCGCAAGTTCCTGGGGTCCTCCAAAGTCTCTCTCAATAGCAGTGTAGTGCAATGCGCCTGTCAGGCAGAGACCAACGTCCGACGGTCCAACACAAACAACAGCAACAAAAACAACATCTGCCAACGGCACAGCGCTACGGAGTGTTCGAAGCTCCCTGTCCTCTTGAAGCGGGTTTGCGGCCCGCAGTAGCTCGGATCCCTGATAAGGGGGGCAAAGAGAAGGGCCCAGCCCGGGATCGGTAAATGGTGGTAGAGACTTGTAAAGGCAGCTGCTCGACGAGTTCGGAGGGGTGTTAGAGTAAACCTGGTCCGATGGGTCGTAAATCCAATGCTCGAAGAGCGCCTTGTACACCTTATACCCTTGATAAGGTCTTCGACGGGGACGTCGCAACGTAGCCCGTCGGGAAAGAAGAAAACGTAGCAGCGCTACACCGTCGTACTGCCCGATGGCAAAGTACCAACAACGGATCGGTCGCAACCAGATTCCGATGGAACCAACACTGAGAAAAGCACCACTGGTGGACCAACACAAAAGCCCGATGGCAATTGACGTCACGTTGCGGATCGCAATCCTACAAGGTGGGACCAACTCCAGATTAAGGGAAATTAGGATAGGAAAATAAAGGAAAATTGGTAAGGAAAAAGGGGACCCCCGAGCGCAAAGGATAAAGTAATCTGTAGTTAAAGGAAATGTCTTGTAAAAGACGGACTTCAACCAAGGCGATATCAGACTCTGGCAACTCGGGTTGGATTATTGACTTGTTCGGTCAATGGGCTAAGTTATATAGAGCCCCGCCGGGGCGAGTACAGTAGCTCCCGGCTCTAGATTCTAGATCTAATTAGTAAATAAATTAAATAATTAAAATAATCGTGCGCTTCGTCGCACACGTGTGTCCCCCAAACCCGGACTACAGTATCCAATTTTTTTCCTTTTTCACTTCCTTTCATCCCCCTACCCGAGACGGGTATTGCACTACAAGCAGATCGTTCATCATACCTTCTGTTGCATGGTGCCGTATGCTGAAGCCCACCAACCACCCGTGCTTTTTCATGAACAGGTCGAACTTGTAGTCGGCATTCGCCAGAGTCACAGGTAAAATTCGATTGGTAGCCTCTTCTCATGTGTAAAGAGAATTTGTAGCAGAAATGTTGCCATCATAATCAAGAGTTTCGTAGGACAAATATTGCAGGGTCGAAGTTTGACTTGTTGAAATTTCCAGATCAGGTAAGTTTGTATCATCGTTCGTTGAATCATTCAGCGTATCTGGCGTCCGATCCGGAGCTCGAGTTTCGTGTCTGCCGATTTCAGGAATCCTGTCTCGAAGGGGAACTCTATTCGGCATTGGAAAGAAAGCCAACCTCCCCGTCATTCTGGCAATATCCCGAGCGTTATTTCGATGTCTCATCGCCGTTGCCCTCGAGAAAATTTTTGCTTTTGAACACCTTCACATGTACGAGGAGTGACATAAAAACCATATGAAGTCATTCCCATGAAAACGGGATCAGATTCGACTTCGTGGACGGAAAGCGATGGTAGAAAAGATGTAGTTCTCATAGTTGGGAACGGGAGAAACCGATCCTGGCATAACGAATTATAGACAGAAGAGATTTTTTGAAAGCTAAATATCGAGCAGTGCGCTTCTATCTCCCTAATCAGTATAATGTGGGAGAGTTTCGTCCATTTAAGTCCGGACACACAATTGCCAAGCGAAAGGGGCGGTTCAGTTGAATCGTTTCGTTTCGTTCGCAGAACTTAATTGCAAAATTTCGGATAGAAGTTCCTCCAAAACCTCTCAGCAGCACCAGTATCAAGATGTTGTTGAATGGAAAGATCGTCCTGGTAGATCCCAGAGCCGGGCGCACCTCGCCAACGAGCAGTTACAGTAGCCTTGGGGAAGATGTATTCGAGGCGACTGAGGTTCACAATGAGTCCGTTTCAGACAAGGGGAAGATGCTCGAAATACCCAATTGTAGCCAGGTGAAATACTCGCGCGATGTCATCGCCTCTGCTCGACGACGGATATCCAAATCCAAACTAGGCAGATACTTTGGTGATAAAAGCTTTCAGGAAATCAAAGCCTCTATCCGTCGCAATGTATTTGAATCGGAGATGTTCGATATCATGGAGGATATTGCCAAAAGCTTTGAGCATGTGGCAATGACGGAAGGTTTGTGGGCTGCGCATCGCGCGATCGTACGCTGTCTCGGGAATGCAAAAAGAAAGAAGTGGAGATAAGGAGGAGGCGAGAAATAGAAGAGCTCGAAGCGGTATCACTGAATCAGCAGTCAACCACTTCTGATGTGGAACATGAGGCGTTGCCAAACAGGCGATCCAGGAAAGGGTTCTGAAAGGGAGGTCGACCTGTCGTTACAAAAATATTGCAAGCAGCGAAACCATCTGGAAGAAACCGCCAAGGATCAGAGATTCAAACAGCGACAGTGACCAAGCGCCGAGTGGTCAGTAGAAGCAATGACATTGGTAGCAACCGGAGAGTCATGAATGCCATACGAACGAAAGAGGCGCCCGTGTGTGAGAATGAGAACAACGTTGAGGCAGAAAATCGGTCCGGTTGTGGTGCAAGCAAACCTACTGCGGGACGTTTCACTAGGGGAGCGAGAAGGACAAATGCGTTGCAATTAAGGAAGCCAAAAACTGGACGGATAACGAGAACTTCAGTTCCAGCAAAAAAGATAACTCAGCGTCCAAACAGCATTGACGGAAGAGGCAGATATGTGAAGTCCTCTCTTCTGCTACAGGAGTCAGAGGGAGAAAAACATAGCTTTTGTGGGGGAAAGTGACTCTGATGAGGGAATGTTCGAGAGTGGTGAGGAAATAGTCGAGAGTGACGAGGAACTTTAAAACGAGAATGAAATAGATCTTCAGCCTGGGAAGTACAGGGAAAGATCTCTGTCGTGCTGATCTTAGATATCGAAATGTCAATCAGCTTCCGGTAACTTGAACTGAACTATGAATGCGTATGGTAAATGATTGAAATGCGTCTTGAATCCAGTGTAGTTCGCGTTTCAGGACAGATTAACCACTTTACATAGAGCGGAGAGGAGGTGTAACCCACCAAGGATCTGGCGGCAGAGAAACCCGTTCTTGATCTCTGAAAGACGTCGGTAACCACACGGCAAGAAAGTAGAGCACATCATTCGATACACAGAATCTCACCCCGAAAAGTGCAAAGCCATGTCGCAATTGGTATTTGTGCTGTGTTTTCATTTCAATGTTTTCATCTCAAGTTTTTCACTCTGTAGCGGGGGTGGCCTGCGTTGGTTGCGGGTACTGCGTGACACGTCGCGCGTACCCTTCTCCACGTATGCCACGACATGCGCGTGCGGTACGCGTCAGGTTTTGATGTGATCTCTCCTGCCGTGAAGTGTTTTGATGTGGATGGCGGGTAGAACGCCCGCTTGCTCCCAGCTTCTTCAGCTCCTGCTTGCCCATCCTCCGGTAGGTTTGATAAGATGTTTCCACTTGATGCAAGGCTGGCATTTTCCCCCCGCTCATATCCTACTCCCTCCTTGACACTCCCAGCTGGATCTCCAGACGCTGACGCAGACCGCTTTCCTGAAGGTACTACGTGATTGCCAGCACTTGATGATTCTTTCCTTTCTCCTTGCTGATAGGACAGTGGAGCGAAAGATGGAGTCTGGTTGTTCTTCACACTGTGCATAGTTTCGCTCCTTCTATTGCGAGTCGTGTCAATGTTCTGTTGCCCGTGGCCATTAGAGCTGGCGGTGGAGGCGTAAAAAGACCCAGGACTAAGGCTGTGTTCAGCCTGGTCCGGTGCAAAACGATGATAGAGAATTTGGAAACGGATTCCCTCTACGCCAACCTTTCTATTACACCTAAGACGGCCATAAATGAGTATTTTTATGAATATTTTCCAAACGTGCCAGTTGATTTGTTCAATATTTGGGGACCCGAACCTGATACGCGCGCGGAAGCGTGACAGAAGGAGCCCGCCGCCGAAGACCTACCCTTGGTAGTTTCTCTTCTTGAGAAGAGCTGAGATCAGCTCCCTTCTCGCCGTTCTCGTCTCTTCCCAGCCCCTACGGTCTTCTTTCGCTTCGCCCCCCGTCTCCCGCGCTAACCAGCTGCTCGCTCTCCTCCATCCTGGCCTTGCCATCGTTGCCCAGTGACGCGCACTACCACACGCCGGCGTTGTCTCCGTCTCCTCCCTCATGGCAGCGGCGGTCGCGGCTACCGTCTCCACGACCAGCTGGCCGGCCGCCTGCCGCTGCCGCAACCGCCGCTGACCGACAGCAGCCGCTTCAGGGCCGTGTGCAGCCTACCGGTGCCTACAAAACATCCCGCCGTGCTCAGTCGGAACGCCCGCATGGGCATCCTCCTCATCACCGCAGCGGGCAACATCTATCTCTTCTCGATGTAAGACCTCAAGCACCAAGCCCAGAGCGATCTAGACACCATGGTACGTCCACCCCCCGTTGCACCCTCCGCCAGCTCTCCGCCCCAGTCTCAAATCTCACACAAATCTACTACCCGAACCACCCACTAAGAGCCGCTTCCTCCCTCTTGAGCCACAAAACCCAACGCCATGGCCGACCGCGGCTCCACCGCTGCCCCGGGGCCCCGGGGGGGGGGGGGGAAATAACCCCTTTTCTTCACCTTCACCCAAAAATTAAGCCCCGGGGGGGGGGGGGGGAAGTAGCCGCTCTCCTCCACCTCCACGCAAAACTCACGGCACGCTGCATAACATTCCTCATCGCTACATCTCCCCGATCGCCGCCTGGATCTCGGCCTCCACGCTCTCCACGCCTCTGCGAATCTCACCCACCAACCGCTTGCATTCTTCCACATCCTACGCGCGCGCGTCGTAAGCAGGACAAGCATCTCACCAAGTCAGTCACGTGCCCGCACTCCGCCCCGCGAACCGCCGCCTCGCCGCGCATCCAACTCATCGTCCGCGGCGCCACGAACCGCTGCAGCGCTCGCTCGACCTGCGCGAGCCGTTCCTCGCGCTCCCTAAAATGTTTCCCCATCTCCACCAACTTCTCGTACCTCTAGCCCCCCTATACGCCCCCTCATGCACGCGCTCCCTCCCCGGGTGCGTCTTGCAGTACCTTGTCCTGCGCTCCATCACCATCCGCTTGCTCTGAAACTGAAACGCCGGCTCAGTTCTGAATGGACGAGCTTTCTCCATGAGGCTTCCAGCGCGCCCTACGTCTGACTAAACACTCCCTTCTGCGCTAAATCCGGCTTCGCGCGGGAATGGTAAGTCCAGGGCAATTGTCGACCGCATCGCCGATGGTTCTAGGGACAGACGAATAGCTCTTCCATTACGCAGAGTATTTTTTGTTTTTCATGAACGTTTTCGCTTGCAGTATTCTTGATCTTTTCCTCACGACTTCGAGGTGTTACGTCCCCTCCCATCCCGCCGTCTTACTTTCTGGGACGGCATCCTATTCGTATACAATACGGGTGGGTCTCGGCGTTCTTCGATGAAACGCAGAGTAGGCGACCACATCCGCGAGCTCAGCCCCTAGCATAACACCACCCTCTGCACGGCAATTGGAAAACAATATGACAGTATAGCAGCAATTAGAAAGACAGAGACAAGCCGCAACCCTCAAAGGAAAGCGTAAATCAGCTCGTGTTGAATTTACGTTACCGGTGCGTGTTCCGAAGCTAAAGCAGGGCTGCTACCAGAAGCAGCCGTCTAGACCATCCGGATAAGTCTGATTCAAGCCATCAAAAGCAAAGAACTCGAACGTACCCCCGCGAAATAGCCCCTCAAAAGATAGAATCCAGGGGGTGAAAGAGCATGCGAAAAGCACTGGCGAGGCATCTTTGAATGGAGATAGACAGCAAGAACTGAAGCCGTGTCAGGGTGCGGACGTCACCCGCGCAATCACGAACAAATGTTCCGGGACAGACCAAATTAAGGCAGCCAGGAAGCAGAAACTCGAAGAAATCGCTTGGAGAATGGGCTCAAGTCAAGGCTCCATAAGCATCGCTCTGTCACGGGGCGATGCGAGCCTATCGCCTCCAGCCAGGCACATTCTCTTCGTGGACAGCCGCCAATTGCTCGGCATGCCTCCTCTGGATGGGCACGTCCTTTGCGTGGATAGAGGGCAGAACACACCCCTGACTCGGGGCTCCGGTCCCCGTGTCCAAAATGCGTAGTATCGCTGGCTTACCGTAGTGCCAAGATTGCGTTGAGGGCTTGAATGAACCCTGGGAGGCGAGTTGGCAAACTTACAAGGTATCATGTGGACTTACTTTTTTCCCGGAATGATTTTGCAATCCGTTCATGATTTGGCAGCGGTTACACACATTTTCAAGATACGTTGTTCGCGTGAAACGCGAAAAGGTACTGTTTGTCGGTCATGACTTGTGATTGATACAATGAAGGGTGTTTTATGGCAGTCATATACGTGGCAGCCGCAATGTCTCGAACTTTTCAAGAGCGCTTCTTTCGAAGTGAAGAAACATCTATGATGCGATCTCTCTACATTGAAACAAATCTTTATGAATTTTTGAACTGAAACTGAGATCAAGAATGATGTCCTCGTCTTCGTGGTATTGGAAGATCTCCGTTCTCCAAGCATAGTCAGATGACGTTACCGCCGCCAGTGACGTGTGTATCGAGCGCTGCTTCCGTCGAAAGATTCAATTTTCGAGATGTATCTCAGACTCTTCCGGATGGATGACCAGTAGTGATTGTTTGTCAATCCATTCAGTGAAGTCTACAGAACAAATAGCGCATTGGTCATTCTCATCGGGAATATGACCCATAGTGAAGAAACAGTTCTCTCGCCTTTGGATTGTGTTGCAGTTTAATCGTACCACAGGTGTACGATGGCACCTTAGCCGCTGAACTGTGATAAATCAGACTAACAAGAAATATCAAAGACAAACCCGCCACAGAGCGCTTTACTATTTACTGTATCAATGCATTAGTATTTGTCTATAGTATGAGTATGAACCTCAACTCGTTCCTCTGCCACCACTAGTAGGAAAGGTCGTCATCTGGCTACCTGCAGGGCACCGAAGGACCGCCATTAACCCCCTCAAAAATTTGTACAAAAGTGCTTAATGGCAACCAAGCTTCACACCCAATTACAGCCAAAAGGCGGCCTAATTTTTTTATGGTTGCCATCGGCTCGCCATCTCGCAGTTTTATGCAATCATTAGTCCGCCTTAGCCCCGCCATTGTCCGTCCATTAGCCGGCCATCTCGGTCGCCATGAGGCCGTTCCATAGCTGCCCTGCTTTCTACTAGGGCGCGGGGACGTGGCGGACTGGTGCGCTCGAATACCCACATTTCGACCAAAGTTTCGCATGAAATTGATTGCGCACAACGGCGCGCAATTGCCGCCTGGATCAGGACCTCGGTGAGACACAACGGTCCGGCAAACACACACAAGCGCCCCGATCCACGTCACTGGTACGGTAATTCCGCCGGCGGTGATCGGGGTGATCGTCGCACACCTCGACCTTCGACCGTACCCTTCGCCTCGGCTTCGCACCGTTCCCGCTCCTGGATTCCTGTCTGTTCTCAGCTCGGCTCTTTCCTGCACCTGGATCCTGCTGCTCCCCTTCACAGCCACCCGTCCCTCGCCCAAATCCTGCCTGTGCTCCGCCACCTGCGTCTGCAGATTCCAAGCCTCGCTCCTTCTTGCACCTGGATCCTGTCGCTCCCCTTCACAGCCACCTGTACCTCACCCGAATCCTGCCTGCGCTCCGCCAGCTAGACGCAGCTACATCTACACGTTCCGTCCTGCAACTGGATCCTGCTGCTCCGCTTCACAGCCACCTGTACCTCGCCCAAATCCTAATCGCGCTCTCCACCTAGACTCATCTGCGTCTTCAAGTTACGAGCCCCGCTCCGTCCCACAACTGTATCCTGCCGCTCCGCTTCAAAGACTACCGTACTTCGCCCCAATTCTGCCTGCGCTCCCCCACCGGTGTCTGCAAGTCTCCGCTTCTACTCGTACTCTTGCTACGATCATATCTCACTGCCCCAATTACGGCGCCGTTCCCCCCTCAGGCGAGTCTGTATCTTGCTTCTGCTCCTCCACAAGCGACGGTCCGCAGCGTGGGCACAGATTCATCCTCACCCGCGGCCGCCCGCAATCGTCAGTCAGCCTGCCCCCAGTGTGCTTCTAATTGCTCTCTGCAATTGTTCCTTGCCCCTGTCGCCAATTTACACCGCTTGTCCAGTATATACAGTGCGGCTCGGGCATTTTGTGTACATTTGGGATGTCATCTGGGAAAGGAGAGGTACGGACAGTGAACGTTGCATCTGCAAAACTCATGTTTCACGAGTGCTTTCACGGTTTGTTCCCTAAACTCGAAGAAGTGGTCTCAACGCTTTCTGAAGTAACTACGGTGACCTACGCCGATCTAGAATCCATTCTGAGAGTCGTGTCAGATACTAGTGACACTAGTTCTGTCATCATTGATGAGAATGTATTCTCTGCGCTGGTCAATGCGGTATGGGGGACAGAGACCCAATCATGTTTGAGCAACTTACGAGCTCTGTGCTTGACAAAGTGCAACCGCTGCAAAAGATACAAGGAAATGGCCAGGTTTTTGGGCAAGGGAGGAAAGCTGAGCACAAACTGCTCACATTGTCGCCAGCAAGAACCCGCCACTAGTATCCCAAACAAGGTCTATTTCAGTGCCTGGCTTCCCTTTGTTGCTACCCATGAAGCAGAATTTATCGAAGAGGAGCACTGTAAACATTTTCATACAGCTGTGCGTCTAAACGTTCCTGTAGAATGTTGGTACGCGACAGATCGCAACATGGATCAGGCTGCGCGTCTTGAATTTCAAACACAGGTTAAAGCTGTCGTTGAAAAGTAGAGAAGTTCAGTTATAACACGCACATGCGTGGCGTGAACTCCGTGCAACTAATTTGCAGTCAACGAAGACACAACGCCGATGCCAAGAGGAGAAAATTGACTGCACAAATGTATAATTGCTGCAGTGGCATCTCTTTTTCTTTTTCACGTGGAGCTGTTTCTAGAACAGCGGTTAGGCACAACTCATTCCACGAAGTGGCACAGAGAAAATTCTGTCTGACGCAGGAGTGCAAGTCAATCGTTCAGCAGCGAGCAACGGAAGGGAGCTCACCATTTATGATTTGTGCGAATCCTCGCGCATCTGACCATTTGTTTATACAGTACGCGCAGGTGTATCAGACTTGGTTAGACACGGTCACTTCAAACTTTCGCAGGTCAGTGGATCCCAAGCAATCTCTACTTATTTTTGCCAATGAAAGCAAAAACTTCGATGTCATTTTTCATCAATCGTCTCCTTTTGCGGTGGCACTGTCGACCAGTCTAGGAGCTTCCTTATGCAGGCAGCACCAGATTGTAGAGGGGTTCATTGACTCGACGTACAAAACAAACGGGTCAGGTCTGGAATTTTTTGTCGTGTTAGGTACTGTGCTTGGTACTGGGTTTCCGTTAATTTACTTTTTCGTCGAAGGAGGGGGCAAACATGGACAAAACATAAGACGAAAAGACACTATTTTGGGTGTCTTCAAGGCTATGCATAGAACCTTGAACTCTTTCCGTCCTCTGTTCTTTTTTTCGGACAAAGATTCCGGGCAGCTTGACGCTATCAAGCGTTTGTATGGTATTAATCCGTCTCTGTGCCTTTGGCATTTGAAAAGGGCAATTAAGCAGAAGATATCGGGACTGAGAAAAGAAAAGAAAAGCGTCCTTTCGAAGGAAAAGGAGCAAGCGCTGATGGACCTGATTACCCTGCACTTTAATCGGCATCCTTTTTTTGACAAGCACTTCTCCATGCTTTTTGCAAAAGAGAAAGCCAAAGATCAGCTCCACACCTTCTTCTCGTCTGGAACAGAAAGCACCCTCAAAGATTATCTGCTACGGAATTGGTATGACGATAACATATTCTTTTGTTGGGGTCGTAGAAATGCTTCCCTGATACCCCTTTCGAAGACAACTATGATGTGCGAGTCGCACTGGTCACTTCTGAAGCGCCTTTATTTATCGCCATACAACCGCCCCAGAGTAGATCTTTTGCTTTATGTTCTTGACAGTAAGCTATTGAGCAAGTATACATCGGACTACCATCTTCTGATGAATGGAAGGAAGAAGCCCAGTTGGTGGCGAGAATTTGTCGAGGAATGGAAGAGATGTGCCACAACGACAATTCGAGGGATTTATATTATGGACAAGGACACGTGGACATGCTCATGCCCGGCTTATCTTCGAAGCCCCTTTCTACTGTGCAAGCATCTAGTTGCTGGGGCAGATGTGCCTGTTTATCGTGACATAATCCGAAGGCGGCACCCTCCTTTCCTGGAGATACAAAGAGAGCCAAACAGGTTCATTCCAAAGCTTGAGGGGTCGCTGCAACGTCATCAGAATCATGCAGCTCCTCCCCAGCTGTGCATAAACGACAATAGCATAGCGAACATTCTCAGCAATGAATTCTTTGCAGACTCGAGAGAAAGTTTGATGAAGAACACTGCTGAAGCCGCACGCGAGGCAAAAGAGGTCTGTGTGTGGATGACAGAACATATCTCAAGTCTGTCTGAAACTACAACCGGCAGTAAGCAAATCATGTATATCAACGGCACTGTGTGTAGTAGTCTAGGTGGCCTAGACTACGCGTGAGTTTTGGATAGTCAGCTTGGCCGAACTGTCCTCGGGAGACCAGGCCTTGCGGGCCGGCAACAGATCGTCTGTTGCAGGGTAGAGCAGCGGACTGTATCCAGTCCGCGGGTGAAGGAGAAAAAGAAGAAGACAGAAGGTAGGTAAGTGTAGATAGTGGGTAAGTAGGTAGGGATAGTAGAGAGGTAAAGAAACAGAAAAAGAAGACAACGAGATAGCACACACAACAAAAGGGGCTGCGCGACGGGCAACGTAGACGCGCACGCGCAGGGGTGTCCAACGTAGGGACAGCGCCGCCAACCTAGGGCAGACGCTCTGCAGGGGGGGTTGGTCGGGTCCAAGCCGCGCGCTTCTAAACGGTGCTGTGACTCGCCCGGCGACTCTTAGGGATCCGAGAGTAACGTACTCCACGAAAAAAGAGGCTCCTCCAGAGAAACGTCTCGAGTTCGGGAGAAGGTTCTTGATGCTTTTTTCCTTCGAGTTCAGGCACGGCCTCCCATGACTAAGTAGGGCGGGGCCGGCCGGGGAAGGGCGCTCGGCTTACAGAGCCGGCGCTGCGCAAAAGCTTACAGACCATTTGCACTTCCCAGGTCGCGTTGTCATACTATCTACTTACAGTGCCCCGGGCCACACTTGTCGGGCGGCCTGAGCTACGGAAATTGGCGTGGGTCCAGAAGTGACCCCTAGAAACAGCCAATGAAAAAGGAGAACTCTCTACAATGGTTCGTGGGCAACTCCGCGTCCCGGGCGAGCGACCTCCTGGGAACCAGTGCTCCACACTGTGCTGAGTAATTTAAAGAAGTACAAAAGAGATATTGAACATGACAAAAGCATGCGCAGGCAACCCCGCACTTGGTCAAACGCAAACACTATGCACAATCCGTAAAGAACTAGGAAAGTTACAGAGTATCAATTGAGGGGGAGGAAAGAGGTATGATAGGGTAACAATGTGGGGAGAAGTAGCAAGTAAAGGAGGGGTATGGGGAGGAGTGGTGGAAGAAGTGGGAGGAGTGGGGCGGCGTATGTATAAAGTAAATACCCACATTTCGACCAAAGTTTCGCATGAAATTAGCGGCATTATATCTATTGGAAAAGCAGTGCGACGATCACCCCGATCACCGCCGGCGGAATTACCGTACCAATGACGTGGATCGGGGCGCTTGTGTGTGTTTGCCGGACCGTTGTGTCTCACCGAGGTCCTGATCCAGGCCGCAATTGCGCGCCGTTGTGCGCAATCAATTTCATGCGAAACTTTGGTCGAAATGTGGGTATTAGGAGGGCCGGGTGCCTCGCGCTGAGGAAACTCTGCGCGAGGATCGAGGAGTGCGGGAGAGGGTGCGTGCCGCGGGCCGCGAGGCGGCCGAGAGAGGCGTGGAAGGAGAAAGGGCGTCATCAATTTGGGTACGCCGCGCTAATGGATATGGGAGCGCTGAGGGAGGAGGAGGAGAGAAGCGATTGGCGGTACACTGTGCCGGCGGGGTTCTCCGTGAGCAGGAGGGCAGATGACTAGCAACAAGCTACAATGTGGAGGGGGCGGGAGGAGAAGGGCGGGGGAGGTGTGGGGCTTACAGAGGTGGGGCTTACAAACGCGATGCAGTGTAAAAATGGGGCGCGCAACGCGCGCCACGAGCGTACTAGCTCAGAAGACGCACGGCCGAAGCGCGCGGCCTTGGCCCGGCGCCGAGACAGCGCGTCACGATTTAGCGCCGTCATGAGAGATCCACACTACATGCTGGCCGCACCTCAGCATCTGCTACGGATTGTGCTTCGAGTGGGGTGCGACGTGGACACATGGAGAGATGGCGCGGTTGCGTGCGGCGGACTCACCGATGTCCGACGTATCATATTGACGCGGACTTGACTCGGCGCACGAAGCGCGCACGGAGCCCACTTGTCCTGCACTAATACAAATTTCCGTGTCTGCGTGTGTGTGTGTCTGTGTGTGTGCGCTCCCCCGCGTGTTTCCATTGGCGCACGGGGGCGCTGCGGTGAGAAGTGGCGGCCACGGGCAGGCCTGGCTGCAGGCCAGGCGGCAACGCGGAGACGTGGGACACGTGGTAACCACGCGCACGATTGTGGCACTTGTAGCATAAACACCCCCAGCGATAGGGGTGCATGCACAGCTCGACCGAGACCCCGTCCGATCGGGAAGACGGAGGTGAAGCAGGACACCAGCTAACGGCACCGGGCAGCGGGCCCGGGTAGCGTGGTAGAGCGGGAACGGGGAGGACGCAGGTACGCGCGAGCGGTTCGACGCCTCGACGCCCCGGCGCGGTACTGGGTAACGATCCAGTACCGACGGGCGAAGGCGGAGCCGACTCGTGGGCGTACCGCGCGCGTCCTCCACCCGCGCTCGGTGCCGCTCTAAGGTAGTTAGCGAGCGCTACCTTAGAATAAGCGGGAAGTCGGACCTTGACGGTCGGTGGGTGACAAGTCCGTGCTTGTCCTCCTCCACCGCCGCCGGTCCGCTCCATATTTAATGTACATAATAACCTATCATAATAGTACAGTACCGATGTACTGTAGCGGTCGGTCGACACTGTAATACTGTCAGCCATCGGGGCTGGCAGTACACGTGTGCGCGCGCTCTTCGGTCCCGCTCGTACACGTGTACACGTGCGCCCCCTGTACTCGGGGGTACACGTGGTGGTACTGTAGAGCATCGAGCCCTACAGTAACCGATCCGATTCTGAGTTGATCTAATCTAAAATAAAGCCCCAGGGGGGGTTATACTACAGCACTACAGTTATACAAATTTTAAATGTTTTACTACATGAAGAGCAAATTTCGGCCATGAGCGCGTAGATTTTTGAATAGAATTCAGAATTAGGCGAACGCCGCGGCAGCGTCTTTTCTTTCGCGTGGAAGATTCGGCAGACGTGCTTCCGCCGTCCGAGCCCATCTGGCACGTGCGCTCTGGTGGCGGTGCGCGGTCGGAAACGCACAAGGCGGCGGCGGCGGTGAGTGGTTCGGCGGAGGCGGAGGAGGGGGTACGGATTGGAGGAACGCGAGCTACGCCATGCTGCAGAAGGGGGGGTTCGAGCGACGACAGAGAGGTGAAAGACTACGGGGACTGCGGCAGGGGCGATTCGGGCAACGGGTACGACTTGATGGAACACGGGAACGCGAGCTACGCGATGGGACAGCAAGGGCGATTCGGGCGAGGGGAAGGGGATCATTGTAGTGCAATGCGCCTGTCAGGCAGAGACTGCGGTGCGATGGTCCAGCAAAAACAACAACAGCAACAAAAAGAACAACTGCCGACAGCACAGCGCTACGGAGTGTCGGAATCTCCCTTCTCCGTTTAAACGAGCTTGCGACGTCGCAAGACGTCGTACGAGTACTCTTAGTAGCTCAGATCCCTGATAGGGGGGGCACAGAGAAACTGCCCGGCCTGGGATCGATGCGGTAGAGTCTTTCGAAGACAAATGCTCGACGAGTGTGGGGTGGGGCGTGTACATAGGTACCCTGGTTCCACTGGGTTGTAAGGCCAATGCTCGTTGAGCTTCTTCGGCACCTTGTAACGCGACAAGGCCTTCGACGGGGGCGTCGCAACGCAGCCCGACGGGATTAAATGAAAGTAGCAGCGCTCCACCAACTGTGCCGCCTGATGGCTCGAAACACCTTCACCGGTTCGGTGGCAACCGAGGCCGATGGCACCAACATTGGTTTGTGCACACGACGAAGCCCTTAGAGGGAGACCTCGTTGCAACAGTCTCCGTCGGAAAATAGGTCACAATAGCAGCGCTACGTCAACTGTGTCGCCCGATGGCCAAGACACGTACACCGGTTCGGTGGCAACCAATTCGATGGTACCAACACAAGATAAGCGAAATAGGTATAATCAGAGATAGAGAAGGATAGGTAAATGAAGGAAAGGGAAAGGGAACCCTCGAACGCAAAGGATAAAGTAATCCATGTAGTGCAATGTGCCTGGCAGGCCGCGAACACAGTCCGACTTTCAAACAAAAAGAAGAAAAACAGCAACAGAAACAACCACTGCCGATGGCACGCGCTACGGAGCGTTCGAGACTCCCTTTCCGTTTGTGTGGGCTTGCGGCCCACCGTAGCTCTACTCCGACGGGGAGTAAGAAAAGATGCCCGGCCCGGGAGGATAATGGTGGTAGAGACTTGTGAAGACTTGAGTGCTCGGCGAGTGCGGGTTGGGCTTGTATACGAGAATGTAACCGCGGTTCGCTGGGTTGTAAGGCCAATGCTCGACGAGCGTCTTCAGCACCTTGTGTATAATTCATGGTCTTCGACGGGGGCTCGATGAGCACTACCTGACGGAAACGTAACTATGTAGCAACGCTACGACCAACGTGTTGCCAGATGGCAAAACACCGACTAAGTTGAATATTTATCATCACTCCACACAAATTTGTTCTAACCCGTTGGTGTATAATTCACCTTTCCAGTTGGGCATGCCATGCGTGTGGCATTTTTATGGGGCTCTATTTATGGAACTCTCAAAAATCCATTATACCTTCGTGTAGGATGCTAATGAAGAATCGCCGCACCAGTCTAGCTTGTCCAGGGAGCTGTAATGCTTGGCATATCTGATTAGGTCTCAATAACCCCCCGGAAACCTCCCGAGTTAAAAGTTTTCTACCAGCAGATGTCAGCTTCGTTGGCCAACTGGCCCTTTTGTTGGACCCATACGCATTACGACAGCGCCAAAAGTTCTGTGCGACAGCTCGACTGTGTTTGAGTTCCTTGGCGATGAGCTGCTGGGACCACTTCGCTCGGTGGAAGGCACGAATTTTGCCACTCTCTCCATCGCTCAAGGGAAACCCATGAGCCATTTTTGGGGACGTTAAAGTTTCCAGGGGGTGGCTGGAACGCATCTGGCACTCTTTTATGCATTCGCATTACGTTTTTACCGCGAAGAGCGGAAAATTGTGTTGGCGGGATGCTCGTTTGGTACGGTGCTTTACAAATATTCTACCTTTAAATATGCTTTTGCGTTGTAATGCAAAACCTATACACGATTGTACAAAACCGTTTACAGATTCGTGTTTCTCGTTCCTTTTCTAATGGGCTGCGAGGCTCTTTTTCTAAAGAGTCACTGATCTTCGTCCAACAATGCTAGTGCTCTTTATGATTTTGCACTACTGTTTGATAAACACGAATTGGGTGCCTATACACATATTGTGAGCATGTTCACATTTAGCGTGGGTTCTTTATTTAAACTGATAAAAAGCTACTGATAGCACAGGTTGTGCACTAAAATGAAGTTTGGGACTCTCGTTTCGGGGTTCCACCATGGAAAACTCGGACAGGAGTGGACATGTACGTCCACTGTTGTCAGTGGCAGCCATCATGTCACTTTGTACAGTATCCAGGAAAAGCAGAAGCCAAAGCAAATAATTCGCGGTTAAAAATGGCCAAGCGGATCAGATGCAGATATGGGATGGCATAGGGATATTTGCTCTCCTGCAGTTTATGTTATTCACTATCAACATTGTCTTCGAGAAATTCGCTGGGCATGTTCACTGGTGCTTGTGCGCTCTGAATAAGACAATGAGCATGTGCAAAACACGATCAACAAAGAGGCAACAAGCTCAAGCCTCGAGGTGATGGTCACTCATGGGTGGCATTGCGGATCATGATGACTGGTTCTTTAAAACTAAAACATACGTGTTTTACACATATCAGCACAATCCAATGGACGAAGTATTGCACTGCTTCACCACGCTCCCTTGCTATGTTTTCTGCATATTGAAGACGAATTCATTCACATTGTTCATTCTTGATACTATTGCCCGTGCCAAGAAACAAATTGAGGCTTCAGGGTAAATATCACGACACTTCCGCGTGGACGTCGGGGCCGGCACAACTTTTTGAACCCCTTTTTTCCAGGAGCTTTCGAGACAGTTTTGGACCTTCCAGTATCTAGGATGTCCCTGAAGCCTTGAATAGAATAACGAGATATGACTATCTCGCCATCCTTTTTAAAGGGATTCTTGATTGACTTTCTTCCAAAAGTACATCAAACGAGATCTGAACGTTAATTTTCCAATCATGTGAACCTGACGTAGCTCTCTCCGCAGTAAACAGTGAAGAAGGGAGAGATATATTTTTTAGTGGACGATGAGGTGGTGTCAGCATTCTCAGCGAACTAACCCGTTTTCTGACAACATGATTGAAATGAAGGATGAATAAATTTTATCTGCAGCGCCAACGAGGTGAAACCGAACGAATACCAAATCGATTTATATCAGAAAAATTTTCAACTGATGTGCAAATTTATGAAAGTTATTGAAGAGATGAAGGTTTGGTGATGAGTACCCCGGATCAAGAACTCCGAAAAATGTAACCAGGCCTCATGGCAGCGTCAGTGCGAAAGGGTACCGTGGGGTGATTTCTTGAGAAGAGGGGACGGGGAATGGGCTGATCATGTGAGTCAAACGTTTTCACCATATGGGACCACCTCCTCTCTTTCAGATGTTGACCTGACGTCTTCATCTCTTTTATTTCCTTTTCGGGCCTCAGCTGAAAGAGAGGCTTTCATTATTTCATCTCCATCAACAGAAATCGACGCACCCTGAGCTGGAGTGTCGGGCCTTGGAACCAGGGGCCTTCTCATCAACATGTGTATGTCTTGGGGCTTTGTTTCAAAGAAGAGGTTATGAAGTGGCACCCCAACCTTCTCTGCTTGTTTCTTTCCGACTGCGATTGCCCACCCGGTATGCCTTGGCCGTACTTTTGACTTTGAAATTCCGCTACGGAGACCACGAGCTTTCCTCTGTGGCACTAATGGTTTTCGTATGAACAGTTCGCCATCGATATCCCGAGTGAGAGGCTCCGAATCCAAGTGGTTTTGGTGCGGTTGCATGAGGTTCCGTGGAAACGGAAGCTGAGTAGAGGAGCTGGTTAGCGTTTTTGGTGAATATCGCGTAAGATGTCCCAAGCGGTAATAAAGAATGATGCGAAATTTGAGCAATTGTCCTGAATGTGCGGGTTTGTTGAGTAAGGATCCGCAAGTTTCCAGGTTATATAGTAACGATCACCAGTAAGATATGAACTTCTAGTAGAAAGGTTCCAGTCAGATATACAAATCAGCGCCCGTTTCGTCTTTTCTAAGAATTCATAACCGCACTCCTCAATATTTTAGTACTCAAGATATTGCAACAGTCTGCTGTCTGTTTTCCGCTATCTGGAACCAAATAGATTCGTTCTTTGTAGTCTGATTTTTGAAGAATGTTCTATTGAAGCATGTGAGCTTTTTCCGCAAGAGATACATCAAGACGTTCTTGCCTCGTCATTCTTCAAAACAGCTCTGGTCCTTTACGTATCTCCTGGAGATTCCGTGTAACTCAGGAAGGTTCTTGTAATTGACAGATCTGTACAACGCTGATAGGACTCCTGAAGACATAAAGCATTTAACATGCAAATACATGAACAACATCAAAATAATTTCTAATCGAGACTTCTGTTTGATACAGTCGTTACGGAGAACAATGCATCTCCTCCATGTCAGAACTCTTGAACAGCTTTTGAATTTCACTTCTCGAGGATGAAACATTTGTGGAGTATAAGACGCATATCTATGAGTCTCATTGTTCCGCGGTTTCAGGGAAAAAATCAGATATCTGAAAGAGCACAGAATATCATATGACTTGATCAACGCTTTCTTCATCATTGCAAAAATTCGTTTCTAGCCCGAAGATTACTTCTAGGAACTCAAACGGGTCAAGGAATAAGAGCCAACTATACGTAAGTGCCAGACGACACCACTGTCAACTGGAATATATGTTTTTCTTAGACTCCAGATTCAATAATGTGAAAAGAAATGTTTTGTCCGCTATTCATTCATAAAAATGAGCTCCATACTCTAAAGATAAAAAAAGCTAAAGGGGTTTAGTTTAACATGAATTATCAATACAGGCAATGTCAAAAGTTTCTTTGAGATCATGTACTTATTTGAATAGCATTACTATTGATTAAGGCAATTAAACTGCATTATTTATTATTCTGAACGAAACGAAGCTTTTGGGTAATCCTGTTTCTCGCTCTTAAAAGATTGAGTTGCATCTCGCTTTTAATTGCATCGAAATCGCACACCGAGTCTTTTCGCGATCCGGGAAATCATTCTGCCATCAGCAGCATTCTTGTTCTACGGTAAATGATGACCAATAGATGTGAATCAATGAATACATGAAGAGAGTGTTTCGGGAACAGCTTGGAAAAAACATGTCTCGTTCGTCCGAACTGACATACTGTATATGTAGGGTGTGGGGATGACACTCTGATTTTCATTGGTCAGATATACGAAGAAGTTATGAAAACATTTCACCTCAACCCTGCATATAAAGGGGGGGTGCTGAAGACGTCGGACAAAAACCTCAATATTAAAAGGAAAAAGTACTTCTAATTGTCAAACAATCACCGTTTTTTATGTTTTGCGACGGGGACACTGTCAGCCCGTCGTCCAGTGGGACTTGGCCAAAACAACCACGGACACACAAGAGGAGTGAGATTGAAGCACGCGGACACTTTTGCGCCCCAACCGAGCACAAAGATCGGAAATGCAAGCACATTTTCCTCATACAACATTATTTTTTGGAAACAAAATTATTCGCCACGTCACCGATCCCACATCAAACCCGTCACTTTGCTCAAAAATTGTGCCCATTTCGAAACGTCTTCTGCTTCCTCATAATTACCATACGACGTGCGATGGCTCTCCGCTCTCGAAGCGACCTCACTCGCTTCTTAAACACCCCAATTGCCATGCCAGCAAGTTCCGCTCGCTTCGCCCATCGCGCATTACGAAAGTTTACTGCTTCCGCCTGTGCCCTTTCTGTGCGACGAGCTTTCCGCAAAGACAGTTCTGCAGCCTTTGCTGCTTCCGTCAGCTTGCGCCGCTCATCATTGCGGTATTTCTCTCTCGCTAAATTCATAGCATTAAATGATGTCAGCATCTGACCTCTAGTCGTATCAACAAAACCACTATGACTCAGATTCACATCAGAACCCAAAACTGAATGACGTATTTCTGTTCGCCGCACTTCCAGCAATTGCTCCAGCTCCGTCACTGACATCATCACCTGGTGCATATGGCTCTGAGGGCGTGGAATAGATAGAAGCTGATGCGCATCTAATGGCCATATACCAGAACGGCGAAACGCAGAGATAATATTACTGTTCGTAAACGCTTTTTTGTAGGCGTACCTCAACATGCTGGAAAATGCGAATGCGTCCCAGTTGTTTTGTTCATCCTTTGCCACGGCCAAATTTATAGCGTCGTTCAAGCACCCTTAAAAGGAGAAAAAATTGGCACATCCAAAGGTTGTGTTTTGCCTGATGTGTGGGCGGGTAGTGCATAAACGATAACATCATTATAGTCCAACATCTCAAGAGCTGCAAGAGACATGTGTGACCGATACCCATCCAGTATCAGCAACACTTTACGGCCACCTCTAGTCAGATCCCTCACGTTCGAGATAAAATGCCTGCACCATTCTAAGAAATTTTTTGTATCGACTCCACCGCCTTCGGACCTCATTGATACGATTGACCCTCGGGGCAAGCAATCAGCGTATGTCTGCACAGATTTCATGCCGTCTTGAACCACAACACGGTATGGAAGCCGCGAGCCTTTAAATACAAACATCGGTGGCACTGTCTCACCGTCTGCGCTCACCGCTGGAAGCATTGTCACCCTGTTTGTGCTCAGAAAATGTCCGATTTTGGCGTTGCGCGCCCCCGCTCTGGTGACATATACACGTGAAATCTGCTTTCCATTTGCATCTCGCCCGGGTGTTGCGCCTGTTTCGTCACAGTTCCAGATCCTTGGGCTGTCGATGTTGTGCTCTTGAATAATTTTTTCAAGACGAGCAAAATGTGTCGTTAAAGCGTCATCGTTACATGCATGAAATCGAACGGCTTCTTCCCTCAGTGGCTTGGAGAACAGTATCTTGTCCCTGTGGCGGCGATGAAAGTTACGTAGATATCTTGTTCCCGGTGTCCCTCCCTTAAACTTGAGCACGAGGCGACGTGCAGGAGTCATACGACTTATGATAATTTCGATTGCTTCTTTGACAAGTCTCCGCGTTAAAGGTAATCCACGTTCAGCAAAGCGAGTTATGAGATTAAGCACAAGGTCTTCCTCAACTGATGTGAGTGTGCGGAGACCAGCTCGGATTTTTCGAATTCGTTGCGAGGAGGGACAGGCAGCTTGTATGCGGCTTGCAATTGTGGATCTGGGGATTTGGTGTCGTTCTACTGCTTGCCTGTAGGTTTGGCCATCTGTGACCATTTTCATTGCAGCCATAATGCGCTGTTCACGCGAAGCAGGCGGCATTTTTCATTCGCGAGATGCCAAAAGTGGTCCAGAAGGGCAGGTATAGAAGTTGGAAGTAGTTGGCGTTTATGTGTATATCGGAATGCTGTGAATTGAGTTGACAGTGAGTTGGAATAGGTCGAAGGGATACCGGACGAGAATTTGAAAAGTCCGCCTGTTTTGTGTGCTCTGGCTGTTACACTCCTATACGTAAAACGCTGTGCGCAATCGATTGGGATATTTGTTTTTTAATTTCATCCACTTCGTTATGAGATACAGCGCACTTTCTGGCGCTGTTAGGCGGCGGTGCCGCACTTTGGCCCGTGTCGAAGATGTTTCTTACAAATATTTTGCATGTCCGAACTTTTTGTCACTGTCCGACAACACCGGCAACCCCCTTTATGTAGCGCACAGTCACATGGTTGAGGGCTGTGACAAACGTTAGCGTGATATGCCCAGGTTGACTTTTTTTACCATTGTACTGCGAAGGCAATGCCTTCGCAGTTTTCTCCTTTACGAAAAAGGAATATATCGGGGTTTCTGTCTTGCATAGTCCTGACATGTCAATAGTCGCTGCAGATGATTTTACTGCATCCACAAGTAGCGATTGTCCTTGCGGCAAACCTGCGGGCGGTTATAAGTATATCCTTAGATCCATCAATCCATAAGGAAATAAATCATGACGGCGTAGTAGTGGCAGCGCTTTCTTACGACACATATTTATTTCTGACGAGTAAACTTATGGTCCAGACCGAGCAAATTTCCAGCGGTATTTCCTAGGATGACGCATCAATGCGGAAGTATGAGCTCAACACTAAACGTCTGTAATAAGGTGATTAAACTATTTTTTCCGGTACATAACCTGACACGACGCAGTACTTACCGGACTAGAAGAGGACTATCTTTCCCCTTGAGAAATATTTGAATCAGCGACTTGGCTATCTTCTTATCCTTGACAACATCAAAGTTGCGTGCTAGGCGCAAATACATATTCCTCCTCATTCTGGAAGGCCAAACATTTCTTGATGGGCACTGCAGTTCTGGCATCGACGTAGGACAGAGTTCCTTCCTGTCCAAAACTTTTCGTCACCTTTGTGCTTGTAGAGCAGCCTGAAACTCTCCACCACGTCACAACTGATCCTTCCTTGCACAAAGAACTGATTTCCTCCCGAATACCTCGTTAGAGCTTCGCAGAGGTCGTCCCCGTTGAAAAATTTCCATACGCTTCAATGAAAAGGCGCAAATAAGAGGTATAACTGTTCACTTTCCCGCGGTCCGGCCATCTCAAGGCTTGATTCAATTTCCAATAAAGAGAGTCCCCCGTGTAAAGATAGATCACTCCCTTTTACATTTTCAGATAAATTTCCCACAGCGAGAAGGTTTACCGATGCTTGTAAAACCGCTTCTGCAGTCTTGGCAAGTCCGAGAGGATCGCAGGCTTTAGTGATTGTCTGTAGTGGCATTTCCGCAATACACGTTACAGGTTTCAAGACAGTGATTGTATCGAGGCCGTTTTGCAGTCGTTCTATGTACATCGTGGGAAGCTTCTCTGTTGACGAGATGAAATCAACAAAGATACAGCAGTCAGTGTTCTGCTGCTCCATCCATGATTCATCCGGTATCTACTCAGCTTCCGTTTGGCCAAGACGCACCAACTCATCGTTGACATTCTCGAAATGCCTGGGCTCGATACAGAACAAGTTTCTTTGCGCTGCAGGATTGTACCATTCCAGATGCTTGCAGTGGATGGTATGGTGCACCACGAGCACGGCAGCTAGACGTAAATTTATTAGAGCAGAGCTCTGTTTGGCATCGAACAGCAGGGCATGCCATGCTGGCAGGTCAATATAGGTTTCCATTTTCAACGCCAAGGGCCAGCATTGCTGCAGGTCTTCATGCCAATAATGAGCGCATACACGACATCTTCTGGGTCACGGTCCTGCTTTTCCCGCACTAACCCATTGCCAATACACGGTATGCTGCGAGAATCTCCGATAGATTCGTGAAAATCCCCACACGAGCGGCAAGGAAACTCCAATACCGACGGGCCTGCGACCTTGTTCTGTGTACATACTGTATCCGTCCACTACGAGCAGTATCAGACACCTTCTGGAAGATGGTTGCTGTCAACGTGACAAGGTGTCAGACGCGTCCTAACTTTCCCTCCGCGGAAAACATCTCAAATCTAACACATCTCAAATCTAACTTTATAACGTGATGATTTGGTCTACGACAGGAATCTCATGCGTACGGCATCCTAATAAAAGCGCATCTAAATGGGCCTTCGAGAGGCCAAACTTCCGTTTGTGACGATCTATCCATTGTTTCAGTTCAGCTTCTTCTAGAAACGTCGCTTTGACATACATTTCTGTTCGCATCTGACCGGGGCAAGGGTAGATTCCAGTATGGTCGACGAGCGCAAGGTCCAATGTTCGAATGTCGAGCAGCATTTGCGATGCTGCAGCAGTATGGCTGCAATGCTGTACTCTCGAAAACCCTTCCAGCACCGCATCCATCCCCGCCTCACAAACCGCGAAAGCTAGCTTTTCTGCCGCTTTCGGGGGCAAGGACACATCTGAGTATCCACACTTTATTCTTGAAACCATTTCGGTAACAAATGGGGAGGCAGTTGATGCTGTCTCGTCCATTTCCACCCCACCTTGCTGGTGGAATGACCGGCAAGTCGCCGCGACGGTTGAAACTGCATCCCATCCACCGATAATATCCCATGCCAGGAGTTTGTAGATTGCTGTTTGCACTTCGATCCCAATAGAAAGTGCTGACCGCAGAGAAGCTAGTTGCAGACTTCCACCGTACTCTCTGAGGTTTGTATAGTGAGTCGAAATACTCTCAATAAGATTAGCAAAGCGGCCTACTATGAGACAGAGTGTACCAATCTCCTCAGCTGCCACACATTGGTGGGTAACCAGCCCGGAGTGCCCCCAGGATTTTGACAGTAGCGCACTACCGCCATAATTGTACGTGTGAGAGCAATTCTCAGCTGTAGGGCTTTGCATTTGAAACTGAAGCTTAGAGTCGGGCCGAGTTGCTCTTTGAGTACTGTATTTTTTAGCAAAGGCCTTATAAACCTCCTTGACCGTAGGGTTAATAAAATCTGAAATGGTCTTCTCTTTCGGCTTCTCCAAAACCAAATCTTCGACTGACTTGAGCAATGGCTTGGATCTTGAAGCATGAATACTGTCATTCAATGCTACTGATGAATGCACTTGAGTGAGGAAGACTTCTGAGATAACGCCTACAGCATCTGGCAGGATTCCAGCTATTGCTACTGCGATCGTTGAATACTCCGATACCCACCGCAGTATTCCGGTAGAAGCTGGCGTGAACGTGACTACCGCGGGGCTGATGCATTCCGACATGATACTGGCGAATGGTTCATCTGGATTTTGGGTGTCACGGAAATTCTTCCTCTTTTCATCCAGGCGTCCACCCACACCATCAAAAGCATTCTTGAGCAACACAAACAAATCTCGTTCTGGGAGTTTAATTCGAATCCACGATTCTGGTGTGTTGGTATTCAAGAGGAGCTCTTCTACGCGACAAATATGACGATCTGCAAGCCATTCCATGCTCATGTCTTGAATTGCTGTTGATAAAGACGTCATGGCTTCGACTGCTTCAACACGTCTTAGGGAATTTCTTCGACGAACAGTTTTTCGCCCGCCGGGATTTATGATCACTGCTCCTCCTGGTAGTAAGACGACATCGGGGTTTGGTTTGTCTGGTTGCGACAGAACGACTGGTTCTTCCCTCTTTGATATTCGCAGTGACTCAAATGCCAATCTCGCGTCTGTAAGCTTCTCCAACAGGGATTTTGCAGCGTCAGCCACATTCAAAAAGGAAGAGCACTTCTCTCGAAGCAGTTCGGGTTTTAGATGGGAGAGCAGACCTGCGGCAAGTGCCGAGAATTGTTGAAAGGGAGGGCTAGGAAAACTGCGTTGAGTACTGCCCTCCCAACAACGCCACCAAATGCGCGCTTCTTGCTCGTCATAGGGAAAGTCTGCAGGAAAGTGAAGAACGCTAGAGAACTGCAGCAGCAAGCTCTGCACCCTCGAGAAAAAGAATTGTGCTTTTTGGCATGCTTTCGCTTCTACAAGGAGGGCCATCTCGAAAAGCTGCTTCGCCTCTTCTCCAAAAATATGAAAGACGTAGGAAAGAAATTGAGATGATGCCCCGAAGTGGTTGAAGTCCGATATGCATTTCGCGTAGCCGACTGGATCGAAGCGTAGACAAGATTCACGCAGGGATGATCGTAGCATTTGCATAGAACCAGCGACGGAAAGAGCTACAGAATCCGCGAGCGGTCGCAGACAAGTGTACCTCTGATCCATTCGAACTGGAGCTGTCGCGTTGAGAGACTCGAACTTGACACTGGCATCGGTGACCTTTCCGGCATTATTTTGTTCCAACCCGTCATCGACCGCCTTCGCTACCAGTTGAATGCTTTTGATGTGCATGATAGTGGCCTTCATTTCTAGAAGGAATTTGCGCCTCGCTGATAACTTGGACCACTTGCTTCTCAACTCCTTGTAACCATTGGAAGCTGAGCGGAGACTTGCCTTAGAATCTCGGCATTGATCTCGAAGAAACTGCGCGCACTGGGTTACGCTGATGATTCGATCATGAACGCTGCTGCTCGGCACGAAAGTTTTGGAAACCTGTAAAATGCGGCGTTGCTTTGCCTCTATCTCGGCGTGCAGATCATCACCAAGTTTCGGATAGTTTCTGTCTGGTACGCTTCCCGCACTAGACGAATCCATTTCTTCGGGAGAATGTCCTTTCTTCGACATGACTCCATGCTTGAGTTTGTAGATATGTTCTCAAGGTAGACGGAAGTGCGTGAGACCAGGTGACTTGCTCCCTGCGGTACTGTACACTGTACGGCAACTTGGACATCAGAAAGGACAATGGAAAGGAAGCGGCTAATAAATTAAGGCGACAGAAGTGTGAAAAAACGAATCCCGCCTAGCCCGTCATCATGGAGCAAATGCCATATTTTGCATACAGTCTTGTATGCGTGACTTGTACAGGGGCGAATGGCCCTGACTTTTCTTTTACTACCCTCAGGGTCCCTGAAGGGTAGCAATTTTTTTCCTCACATGTTCCTTCGATAACCCTTATACTGTATCTACGGGAAGAGTTCTTGCAGAAACGTAAAGTGTGAATAATCAGCTTTATGAAACCAACGCGTGTGGCAGTTATGACTTCGCCATGCTCGTACACTCAATATCCATTATTCGCTATCTGCATCATTCAGAACAACTCTGCGCCGCTTCAATGGTCGCCTTGATGACGGCTTCGAGTCTGGTGTCGATGGCGTCTTGCCTGTTCCATTTTGTGACTTGAGTTGCACTTTCCCGAGCCTGACGCCTGGACTTTTCTCTGCATCGCTGTTTGCATCATTGGAATTTTCTTCAGAGACAGCACTGGAGTGGTGCAACTCGATATGTTTGGTCGATGCCTCTTTCCCAAATGCTTCTCCTATGGTTTTCTCCAATGCAGCCCCAGAGTCATCTGATTCCTCCGAATTCGTCTGCCGAGAAATTTGACGTCTACGGCGATTGGCTCGAGGACCATCCAGCTCTCCTGGTGGGGAGACATCCCGTTCGGAATCTGTCAAATTCAGATCACCTTCTGCATATTCATCGCTACTGTAGAAGACTCTTTCCGGCTGCTTGATTTGTTTCTTCTCTTTCCGCGTTCGCTCTACCTTCTTGGGCTTCTTGCGACTCTTTCCGCGCATTTTGCCCACCAAAACTTCATCGTCGGAAGCAAATGGGTCGAAGCGCTCTCGTGAGGCGCGCCTCCTCTTTGCAGCCCGAAGTCGACAGAATGGTACCTCTTTTTCACTCTGGGGATCTGCTACAACCTTTTCCTTCGCAGAATCCTTGTCTGGGAGAGGTGTGTCGTCATGTTCTGGCTCTGACTCGGATGACTCAAATCCATTTCCTAGGTTGAGGTTATCAAGATCATCTACGTCCTCGTCCTCCCCTATTACAGCACGTTCGCGCCGTCTCTCAACCACTTTTTTTCGGAACTGCTGGTTCCCCTTCCTTTTTCTGGGCTTCCTTTCAGAATTTCTTCTTTCGCTTTCTTCAAAATCGAGATTGCCGGGATGGTTAATCACGAGAGCAGAGACGTCGGATTCGTTTCCGGAATCGAAGGCTCCATTCGAGTCGTTAAGTACAGCATCTCTTTGTCTCGCAGACGTCATGTATTGGTGGCAACTACCTTTGTCCATTGGAAAGAACACGTCAAGTGTGAGACCGGGGCTCAGAGCGAGCCATGAGAAGAAGCTCCTCGTGGCGTCCCTAGCAAAGACTGAGAAACGCTCTAGCACGGAATCGTGTAGGACTATTCCGGTGTTCATCGCCTCTAAGACAATACCAAGCAAGTGCATGGTGCCGAACGTGAAAAATTGACCACACATCGCACCTCGTTCTTTCACTTTGGCAACTCTCCACACAGCAGCAACAACATGCGCGCTCTTGGCAACAACAGTTGGAGCCAGAAGTGGTCCAGATCCCTCAGGAACGTTGTGAATTGTTCCAGCCAGTGATGAGGCATTACATACTGCTGCCCTTAAAGGCAACAGTAAAGTTTGCAGAGCTTTGGCGTGAGCAAATCTCCTTATGATTCCAATACTCTCCACTTCCTGCAATTCCGGTTCGTCCGACTTGGTTTCGTCCGGTGGTTCTGCCCTTTCTTCCCCAACAATGTCCGCTGTTGCCCTATCTGCGAGATTTACCTGTTCATCGGCTTTTTGAGAAGATAAGAGATCTTCCTTTGAAGTCGTTAAGTCATCATCAGCGGGCCCCTCTGGCCTCACAGGGTTGCCCGACTGGGACTCAATTTCAGCTTTTGCCGGCTTGTCTTTACTGCCTTGCCCAGCCACAGAAATCTCTCCCACGGTCCCCTCTTCTGTGACGGCCTGCTCACCTACGCTCGAGGTCTTGTGATTGCTAACTTCCTCCGTAAGCAGATTTTGAGCGCTTGCGGACGAATCCTTAGCCTTATCTTCATTAGTTTCAACGGAATATCCGTCTTTTTGGTTGGCTGTTTTTCTCACTCTCTTCTTCTTCGCAACTTGCAGATGAGCCAGTTCTTGTTCATCCAAAAGAATTGTTGTGAACGCGTGAGTTACTTCTACGATATTGCTCAGGTGTCGGAAAGAATAAATCTTAGAGGAGTATTCTTTTGCAAGATCTGCAGGCACGTTCAGAAACGCTGGTTCTTCGAAGAGTTGTTCAATTGTGTTTAGGGCCACCTCACGGGGGGTCAATGAGTTGCTGTCATTCGTCTTCACTTCTTGCTCGTTCTCGTTGCCCTGATGATCTAACTCATCTTTGGCAGCGTTCCTCTTCGAAGCCATACCTTGAAGCATTTTCATCATCTGCAGAATCGCAAACGTTGACAATTCTACGTCTCGAACCTTTTTATCATCCTTGGAATCACTCTTCACGGACTCGCATGATTCGATAAGGATGCGAAAGACGAGACGAAACGTGTCTAGTTCAATCCCTGCCTCTACAGCTCTCCATTCGGTCTTCATGATCTTGAAATCTGAAGCCAGAACTGACTTCATACAATTTTCGTGCACTTCAGATAATGCCGGCTTGCTTGCACCGGACGTGTCTTTGAAGACTTTGCCATAACGCTCGCGCTGGAAACCTACTACCGAGCCCAACAGAGACACAAGGGAGCGCTGGGATCTCATAACGGCTTCAGCTTCGTCACCGAAAGATCGTGTCTTTGTTTCTTCAATTCGTTGCCGCAACTCAGGCAGTAAGTATTGAAAGCAAACGTCGATTAGCTCCACCGTTAGAGTCGACATACCCTTCAGGCCTTCCTCTTGTAGATCTTTGCGCATAACATCAGCGAGAAAGCTCTTGTGTTTCTGCGATTTCATGGTTTGGGTCCGACCTTTAACGGCAACCCTGCAAAGAATGTCAGAATTTATCTTCACCGCCTCCTGGAATGACCGCCTCGGATTGAGCGATGGTTTGGATTGAATAGCATTGCGAACCGAAACAACCCTCTTTGAAGCAACATTCAAGACCAAACTAGAACGATTGGTTGCGTCAGTGTCTCCTGCAGGGATAGAGGGGGCTTGGTTTGCTGAGTTTTGACGGGCTGCGGATTTGGCAATGAGCCCCCCAGAAAAACGACTTGACCACCTCGCAGATTTAGTGATGGCACGAGATCCACCGATGAAAGCCCGTTCTCGCTGAAGAGCATCTCGAATTTTGGATGTCTTAGTTCTTGATACCGCTTGTTTTTTATGCTTTTGGGGAACTCCAATCCCAGGACCGCTGCTACTGACTAACTCTTGGCCCTGGGCTGTGGACTTGAGGGTTGACTCTTCGGGTGTTTCGTCAAAAACGCTCTTCGGCATAGTGGATGTGGAAAGCCCCTTCTTTGAGTGTTCATCCACTACATCGATAAAACTTTCTTTGCAGCGCTTATTTTTGTAGAATGTGTGCATTTCTCGAGGGCTGCTATGTCTGTAGGTCTGTGCATAGATGTCCGAGACCATAAATACAAGATCTGTGTACTGCGCCGCAGCATCCTCCTTGGACGAGAATAGAATAGAAATAGTGGAATAGAAGTCTGAGTCAACCAAAGAACCCACAAGGGCCAGATGAACGCCCTTATCCCGTAGAGTAATGTCATCTCCAACTTCTGCACGAGGGGGGGACAAAATGTTGCGAAAAAAGCAAAGGATGTTGTCAATTCGCGCATCCTCAAGCTGCGACTCTTTGGCAGGGGCCAAGGCATCCTGTTTTTCTGCTTTGCGATCAATGTAGTATTGAAAAAGGGAGACGAAAGCGTGAAGGGCGGGACGGTTACAGGCGATATCGGCGCGAAATTTGTGAAAATGCAAATCGAGGTTGCAGCCCGGCCTGAGAAATTCGTTGTCTTTTGTAATGGGTATCGACAAGACGGAGAGGACTCGCAAAGTCTGGTAGACACAGACACTCCAGCGTTTGCGTTTTCGATGACTAGTCGGATCTCCGTCGATGGCTGCAACGAGGGGTAAGAGAGCTGATTTGACGATGTGTTGCTCGCCGATGAGGCGGCGAACTGGCATAGCATTTAGCGGGTCTTCCGAATTGACGGTGTAGAAGAGATCCTTGAGGGCGTCGACTGCAGTGTCGTCAACAACAGCCAGTGGTGAGATTCCTGGAAGGGAGGAATGCGAGACGGTTGTGCGGATGTCCTGGAGAACTTGGGACAAAGCACGAAGGGTCTTGTTATTGAGAGTCGCCGCAGAGATGGAGTTTTCTTCCTTCATTTTTGTTGAGTGGAGGTGGCGCGAAGACCAAGGAACGGGTGTCGTACCGTGGTGGTGGCGAGTGTCTATACGACTGGGAAGTGGGAAGCGGATGCCAGAGTTGAGTTGTTGTGGATGCCGACCCACTTTCTTTTTCGCGCCAAATGTGTGTTTTGGTTTTTGTCGCAAGGCTGTCACCATTCTGACATTAGATCGCAGATCTAATTTCTGAAAAATTTCTGGATTGACGTGGGACAAAAGCAGAGCCGGAGTGACGTGGACGACCTCGATTGGGGTGCATCGCATGCTCTTCGGCTTTGCAGTAGGTCCATCCTTTGCATCAACCATAATCACCGTGTCGTCGTATTATATTCAAAGAGATTTCAATCTCCGGACCCGACCCATCGATTCTCTGCAAAGACAATCGCTGCGAACCAGTCATGTCTTCACCAAGCACAGCTGCAGTTGCATTCAACGTCCCTACCCTGCCCACGCGTCGAGGGCGTCATTTGCGACCTGGGAGTCGAGCTGTGACATGTCAAGCGCATGTCACATCAGCTCAATCGCGTCGAACCTTTCTGCGTGATGTCGCCTGTACGGGTGTAGCCACCGTAGGCCTTCTATCGCTACTTCCGGCGCCATGTCGTGCAGTCGAAACACTGTCCTCGCTGGAAAAGAATGTAGTCCCCGTCGTCATGTGTCGCAAGATCATGTCGCCAGTGCGGCGGTACATCGAGGAGGGTGAGTGGGACAAAGGGCGTACAAACGTCAACTACTGTACGCGGGTTTTGGCCTTGCGCAAACGAATGAAGGACGCAGCGGAGCAATTGGACGGCGATGCTTTTTATGATGCCATGGATATAATGGGTGAGATGACTAACACCATGACCCAACTCGACGCCAGCTTGTACACCCCGATTTTCATCCCTTCGGACGAGGGCATTTCCGTCGAGCAGAAAAAGTATCAGAAAGAAGCCATGCTTTTCTATAATGATGCATTGCAATATCTCGATACGTTTTTGAGTAAGGTCCCAGGGGAAGCTCTTGAGAAAGCAAAGCTGGCAGCGGCAAAAGCAAAGTATGAGATTAGATTCGAGTTCGAATGAGAGCAGCGTTTGTGGATATGTAAAATCGCAAACGTGCCTCTTGTGCGTGCACCGAGTACGCCTGATTATGATATCCGGACCGAATGAATTGTTGTACAGCTACTGCCTCGGGTTCCGAGGGACAAACTTTCAAGGCCGAAGGCTAAGTCCTATCAATCTGGTCATCCTTTGATAGGTCTCCCCGGATCCGCGGCTTTCATCTCCCAATATTTTTTGCGAATGGGATCAACGCCTGAGGCAAGAATTTGGCAATGCTTTCTAACTTCACTCGCCTCGGACGAAGACGCGTTGAGCACAAGGAATCTCCTTGCCGGGATGCAACCAGCATCCACCTCAAGGCATTCAACAGCCTTGGCCTTCGCAGCTGCAATGCTCAGCCCGCTCTTCCCCATGGCATGTATGTAGTTCCACACGGCTTCATTTCTCGGTGCTTTCTCGACGATCTCAAGGGCAAATGTCATTTCATCGTCATTGCGAGCGCCCTCGACCAGACCGGTAACAAGCCATCTGTGATTCCAAGCAGAGTTGTTTCTGAGGTCTGTTCGAATGAACCACTCAGTTGCATCGAGCTCGCCCTCCGTCAGGCCGTGGTCTCGGACGAGCCAGTGCCGGTGGCACCAGGCGTGATAATTTTTCTCGTCGCCGTTGAGAGCGACATCCGTAAACTGAATCTCCGTCTGCAGTAGATTTCCAGACTCCGCCGCAAAACGTCTATGCTCCCATGCCTGATAGTTTTTCTCATTCTTCGAAATGATTTTCGCTGTGAATCCAAGCTCGATAGCCCACAGGGCAGGGTTGTTCTCTGCCAGGGTGGCAACTACCTCACGCCGTAACATCCACGCTGTGGGACTGGAATTCTGTAGGATGATGGCGCGAGATGTGAGATCTAAAGCGCGCTTGGAACGCTCTTTGCTTTTCTTGACGGCGTAAAGCAAACCGAATACGTGTCTAAATTCGTCTGAAAGATTGATCGTTAGAACCGGTGAGAATTCTACAGGGCTGTATTCAAAACCCTTCCATTCGTCAAGGTTGACGTCGATACTCTCAGCGTTATCGGCGTCGGTGGCTGTGGGGTTTGCCGCTTCGGGGGTAGCATTGGGCGCCTCCTGTGAAGCTTGTTCAGTGCCCATTGTCGTAAAGGGTTGAACAGAATTGAATAGGCCAGATGTGGATGGCGATGAGAACACGCACCACCGAGTTGTGACGAGATGAATACATATAAAGTCTCTAAAGCGTAATGTTTTGGGCATGAAAGCAAAAATTCCATTTTTTTGGAAAAAAAAGAAACAAAAGTAAACTCGGATCAATTTTCATGTCTTACACGTGTAGAACATGACTTGCTGGATATCGCAGTTTACAGGAGGTCCGCGCGAGGTTTCCATTTTTTGGACGGCGCGTACATGAGCACGACAAAAAGTTACTACTCAACCTGCATGTCGACGTCGGCTTCAATTTCTGTCCATAACTCAACGTCTTTCACTCAGTGCGATACTGTTCTACCTTGCTGAAACCAAGTTATCCTTCAGTCTTCAGTTCTTCGTAAATGGCTCTTTTAAATCCACTCAACTCATGCGAATAATATCAGCCACTCCCGGTGGCCTCCAAGACCATGAGCTTTCCTCACCATGACGACGAAGAGGACCAAGTCGTCGGCGAGGTGGACATCTTTCTCTCCCAGCCGAAAGACTCCTGTGAACTGCACGTCTTGCAATATCCTTTGCGCAATGCCATGGTTGGCATCGGTAAGGATCGCAGAGTAACAGGAGTAAATGTGCGTCCTAAACACGGTCGCGTAGAAGTTAAGCTGGCCGTCCTGCCAGACAACCCAGATCCTGATGAAATCACCGCAACAGGGGGATGTACGAAATCCTTTGACATGGCCCAGGAACTTGCTGATGAGAAGAACATTGGCGAAGAGCAAGTGCTACGTTCGAGGCCCAATCGCTCTGCGCCTGACTCAAATTATGCTGTCGCTTCGTACATCCCACCGGAGAGTACCGATGATAATAGGGCCTGTTTTACCATTGTACCGTTGCGCTCCGTGATCCAATTGCGTCCGACGTTTGACTACCTCGACGTCTATGACGCGTCCGTGGCCAAACACAGGGCTGAAGAGAAGGCAGCTCGCGACAAGGCGCGTGGTCTTCATATCCAGTCGCAGAAGCAGGACGACGGCGATGTTGCGCCGCTTCAAGTCAGCTTTCGAAGACGCGAGACAGAGCGGGCGGCCGAGCGGCGAAAGAGCTCGCATGCTACATTGCGCCAGCAAGAAGAGGGCGAGGCATGGGTGCCGTTGGAGTTTGTCCCGCATGGTCATGTGGAAGCAAAACATCAGCGTGAATTTCTTTTCAATGCTTCACTATCGTCCATTGCTAGCGTCGTGAAAGAAGAAGCCATGTATGATGTGGAGACCACTTATACAGATCTATTTTGCACCCATACGAGACATGTTCAACTTGGTCTTGTTGCAAAAGCGAACAATAGCAACGAGCCTCTGTCTGCGAAAGCCTTGCGAAGACTACCGATTGAGGCCGCTGTTGCTCATGTTCTCATTCACGCCCGCATTGTAAGCTATAGAGAGATCTGCGAGCTTCTCGGGAAACAGGCGCAAGCTGCGGAAGTCCTTCATGCCATTAGACTGGGTGCATTTTGCCTTCGTGGGTGCTGGGCTGCGAAGAAGGGCCGTAAGAAGGGGCTTGCTAAGCAAAGGGCCATCGCCGAAAGATATGATGCATCTCGGGTGCTAGTTTTGAATCTGTTTCGGACCAGTCGAATAGTCTCGGAGCAATCAGCGATGCAGGCGCTTGGGGAAACCGTCATGATCAGTGAAAGTAGCATCGAAGCGATTTTGAAGGAAGTGGCGGATAGGAAAAGGGGTGTTGGATGGGAATTTAGGCTGGAGGACGGATGCGAGTTTGTAGCCCAGAACCCCGAGCTCTGCAAGGTGCAAGACGATGATTGGGAACGTCGAGTAGCAAGCGCCACGGAGGCACTCGCAAAAAAGAAGAGAAAGAAGAAGAAGCGGTAGCAGGTCGATGGCATTTTTTCTTTTGCCATGGCACGACCTTGCCAGACATGCGCTTATTGTAAAGGAGCGAAAGCACCACATTTAGGGAGGGGGCGTGCCTTCGACGAAGTCGGCATCGTCATCATCTTCATTGTCATCGAGGTCGTCTTGTTGATCGAAAACTGATTTGTTCCTCATCGGGAGTGAATGCTGTGCCTGCAGAGGCTGTTGAGTGTCTGGTAAGTCGCTGGTATGCGCAGCGTCAGCCCTCGGACGCATAGAGGATGGCTGGATGTTATCTCGCCTACTCTCACTGATTGTGTAGTATGGTTGTGACGGCTGCTGCAGTGAATCCGTGTGTGCGCGCAGCAATTTGCTATCAGGCGTTGGGTCGCTCTTGTGCATCTGCTGCAGTTGCGTGCGCGGTTTAGGCCTCCTGGCGGTACCTGAGGACGTCTCGGAGGGATTTGCCTGTGACAGTTGGTGTTCGTCATCCTCGGCGTGTCTAGACGCAAAAATAAACTGTGCATCGAAGAGTACTTGCGCCGAGGTGCCCGTGACGCTGAGCTCGAACAGCACGGGGTGCCCACTCTTTTCATACCACATGCGCAATGGGGCGTCGAACGGCTCGCAAAAGTCGAGGGCGGCGCGAAAGTATTTGCAGAAAATGGTGAGCGAGAGGGGATGCGACTTGGCATACGTGTAGCTGTCAAACTCTTTGGCAGCGAGGGTCATCTCCGTGCGAAGGATGACGTTTGCAGGGTTGGAGACATCGTCGACGAATGAGGCGACGCGGACGGAATGCGGGGACGGAGAGAAGGTAATCTCATCGAGGCGCGCATGGAAATTGGCGAGGACGTCTATGAAGAGGGAGGCGCGGGTGGCGAGGGTGCAAGTGACGGTGCGCTTATCGAAGGCGGTGACGCCGATGCGGCCGTCGGAGAGCGGCACGCGGAAGGTCTTGACGAGAGCGTTCCGGGTGTGCAGGGCGAAGACGACGCAGTTGTCCGCCGTGGTGATGCGGAGCGAGACGATGGACTGGGAGTAGCGGAAGAGCGGGAGCAGGGCGCGGCAGGGCAGCTTGAAGGAGAGGCCCGATGTCGGGGGCGTGAAGGACGAGAGGAAAGGGGCGAGGCAGCGGAAGTGGGCATAGGTCGAGCACGAGGGGTTGATGGAGCGGAACGAGAGGGTGGACGGGGACTGCCACGAGAGCTGCACGTGCTCGCCGATCTTGGAGACGCAGTGGATCATGCGCGAGAGGGCACGGATCGAGCCGCTGTCGGTGATCACGAGCTCCATTGATGGCAGGGGGAGGTGGGATGTGCGCAGTTGAGAAGGGAGAAAGGAATGTCGGGGTCAGACAGATCAGATCAGAGATGGGTGCAGCCGACTTGCGGATGCATGGAATGCTTTGGCATGCGGTGCTGGAGTATCATTTTGGCGGGAAGGAGGTTAGGTAATCTGAAGCCGGGCCGGGATCGGAACCCGCGTGGTGCGGATCCGGATGTGCGGCCGAAACGGCATCACGATCCAATGGGAGCTCCCGTGCGCGTGCGCCGTGTAGAGCAGCACTGTGCGAAGGATCTGACTGGCCAGTCATTCCGCCTCCCCTATCTGTGCGGCCACGAGCTCAATCCCCCGGCCGGTGCACGCTTCCCGCACCACTCCCCCCTCCGTTGTGGTCACCGTCCAAGGCCGCCACCTCTTCCCCCGACCGCCACGCCTTGCCCTTCCATCCCCTTTGCACTTTAACTCTCTCCGCCTGCACGTCCATGTTGACCTCCCGCCGGTCTGCCTCTTCGTACTTCAACTCAGCGGCCAGTCCTGCCGCATCTCCGTGCTCGCTCACCGTAATTGTATCTAGTGTGCGTATCGGCCGTTCCGACATTGCTGCGTTACATCCCCGCACGGCCCCACCCCTTGCTTTGTCTGCCTACATCCTCTGCCTCTCTGGTCAGCTGTGAACCCAACTTGCTTACACCGTACCACCATCTCAACAAACCCGCGCATCCGCCATGGCCTTCATCCCGTACTCCACTTTTGCTGCGCGCCCGCTCCTTGCCCGCCGTGCGTCATCTGTGCGCTTCACATCGACACAGCCGCCGCAACACCCAATGCCTGTCGTCGCCGTGTCCAAGCGCTCCGTCAAGCCGCCGCAGCAAACGCCTCCGCCGCTCTCCGCCATGGACTCCGTCTCCCTCATGGTTGAAAACGTCCTCGTCTTATACGGAAACCGCCCCGCTCGCGACGCCACACCCGTCGCACAGGGCGATCTTGACGCTGTCATGGGCGACAAGCCCTTCTTCCTGGCCTTGCATAACGCCTTTCTGGATACCGGGCCCATCTATAAGCTTGCCTTCGGACCAAAGGTCTTCATCGTCATCCAGGATCCGGTTATTGCGAGAAGCGTGCTCCGCGAGAATAGCATCTTATACGACAAGGGCATTCTGGCTGAGATTCTTGAGGACGTCATGGGGAAGGGACTCATTCCTGCGGATTACAACACTTGGAAGATTCGTCGCAGGGCCATTTTACCAGGCTTTCATTCCAAGTGGCTCCAATACATGACCATTATGTTTGCGAGCAGCGCGAATAATCTCTGTACAAAGCTAAATAACTTGGGCGGAAACGAACCCGTCGACATGGAGACAGAGTATTCAAGTCTCACCCTAGATATCATCGGCAAGGCCGTCTTCAACTTTGATTTTGACAGTATTAACAGTGAAAGCCCCATCATCAAGGCTGTTTACCGCTGTCTCAAAGAGACCGAGCATAGGTCAATGATGGCAGTCCCTTACTGGAAGATTCCAGGGGCTCGCAAAGTTGTGCCGAGACTGCGCAGGTTTTACGGCGACATGGATCTCATCAATGATACTCTCAATGTCCTCATCGAGTCTGCAAAAAGAAAAGCAACTGCGGCTGACCTCTCCGAGCTCGAAAGTCGTGACTATGAAAATGTCGCTGACCCTTCCTTGTTACGATTTCTTGTTGAGTTGCGGGGCGAGGAGACCACTAACAAACAGCTGCGTGATGACCTCATGACTTTATTAATCGCCGGGCACGAGACGACGGCTGCAGTGCTGACCTGGGCGACTGCTGAATTGGCAAAGCACCCCGAAATTATGAGAAAAGCAAGGGAGGAAATCGAAACTGTTCTTGGTGACCGACTCCCAACTTACAAAGACGTCGCGAAACTCCCTTACATTCGGAGGATTATCGCCGAGACGCTTCGATTGTATCCTGCGCCTCCAGTGCTTATTCGACGTCTCCTCGAAGATACCACTCTTCCGAAGGGTGGTTCACCGGAAGTAACCAACTTGCCGCGCGGTTCAGATATATTCATAAATGTTTATTCATTACATCGATCCCCTGCCCTTTGGGATGACCCGGAAATCTATGATCCGGACCGATGGCTCAAGCCTAAATCAAACCCAGGCGTAGAAGGCTGGGCTGGTTACAAGCCAGCTTCGGGGCTCGAAGAGGGAACTCCGCTTTACCCGAATGAGGTCAACGCCGATTTCGCATTCTTGCCGTTTGGCGGCGGAAGCCGGAAGTGTGTCGGTGATCATTTTGCAGTGCTCGAGTCAGTCGTTGCCCTGGCGATGGTCATACGGCAATTTGATTTTGTCATGGTTGACCCCTCGAAAGATGTGGAAATGACAACAGGAGCCACTATTCACACGAAGAATGGGCTCAATATGTTCATGGTGCCACGACATTCGGCATCATTAACAGATGGTAGTATTGGTGAGCCCGTAGAAATAGGAGTTCCGTCTTTCTCCAACCCGTAAGCGTTTATGGGAGGATGTGGAATACTCAGCAACTAACTGGATCCATTAGTTAGGCTGTAGTGTGATATATCTGTAGGCCATTTTCTTAAATTCATACAGTAAGGAAGTTGAGTCTGCAATGTTCCCGAGCAAGATACCCGTGGCAGATTCCTTGTTCCCGAGCGAGAAGAGTGGGTGAGCGAAATGAAACTACTCTGTGCTTCTCCCTCTTGTTTCTCAAAGAGTACGTCACATAATTCACTTGTATACTATTTACTTGTTAGTCGATTAGTGCAGCATACTCATTACGCCTCTGGTAGCACTATTGGTACGGCCGTGTCACTCCAGGAATACTTTTTCATGCGCGGCCAACTCTTGTCACAAACATCGCCTTCTGCAAGAAGACAGAACAGCCGTTCCGAGAGCTTGAAACGGCTAATGCCCCCAATACCCTCTCCTTTTCATTGTCCCGAACAGCAAATTTTCTGTGCTCCATCCTGCCCGTTTCGCGCTCTCCAGGAACGCTGGGAAATTCTTCCGTGCCGACCGCCAAGAGCTACGCAATAGACTCTCTTGCTCGTCAAGGGTCATCGCATGGGTCTTGGTACGTCCGTTCAAAGCTTTGCGCACATATCCAGTCATTAGAATTGCACGCATGACGTCTTCGTTGCTTGCATTCTTCCTGAGTACAATACGACACTGGTTCCCGGAATTTGGATTGGGCACGGACACAAGGAAATGCTCCTTCCTAAACACATGCAGGAGCATGTCCAATTCTTGTGGATCCGCCGCCGCATTCGCAATACTTGAAAGACGTAATTCTGACTTGTAGTGAGGTTTCAAGAAGATTCTCTCTTGAGGTGAGACATCAGAGGGAGCCAATAAAGCACCACTCCTCACGTAGCGCTTCACGAGGATGTTCGATCGTTCAGCATTCAGAGTCCTAAACACCACTTGCCGCAGTTCCATATAAATGCCGAAAATGTCGAGAGCTGTCAAAATGAGATAAGCAACCAACACCTTTTCCTTTGATGTTCCAAAGACTTTGCTCAAGCGAATCCCACAGGCCATGCCAATGAGATCTGCGACCACAATCTGGGCCTCTCCCTTCGCGGTAATATTGGCGATGTTCTGCGAAACTCCGCCAAAGCTTCGGTACATTGCATTCCGAGTCGCGGAAGATGTTAGCATAGATACTTGCTTCATACTGTTTGCAAGCGTTGCAAACACTAGAAATGAAGCTGGGAATATCTGCGTGACAATCTCTAGTCCATTTCCAAGTGCATAGAGGAGCGCTGACCTGAAGCGCCATCTCTTGGGGTCGACATCAAAGTCCTTCCCCATACTTCCTGCCCAAAGCATTTTTCCGACCCGTCCAAGCCCATCCTTCAAAACCCATGAAATTACGGCGGCTTGACCAATTCTTCCTGATCGAATCCCCAACGCGAAAAGCAAGGACGAAGTCCCAAATACTCCGATTGTGGCACTGACGCATCTCTGAGAGAACCTCCATGCTGTAAATGAATAGTAGTCGGGCGTGACGTCGTCAGGGAAAAAGGATCTCGTGAAGAACATGCGCCGTCTACGCCAAAACTCATGCCAACGTTCCTTGGGGTTCATTCGTCTTTCAGGTTCTTTGTGCTCCCACTCTTTCAGACGAAAAGATTTTGTTTCCTCATCCCATTCGACACCGCGTCTATCACCCCCGTTGACATCGAAAGCAGCAATGCTTAGGGAAGCGATTGCAGGCGTCTTGCGGAATCGATTAAAGAAGGACTTGATGGAATTTTGGGCACCAGTCCCGACTGAAGCCCCCGTGTTGCACACCCTTCTGAGTTCATAAACGACCCGAGGGCGCGACAAACATCCTGTATGGAGCTCTTGATGCAAGGATCCAAGCAAGTAAGGGAGCCACGGGGCCGAGTTCCTACCAGGGCCCCCTGCATGCAGTATTCGAGCAAGTTTGACTCTGGCTGCTGTTTCAGCACATCGTGGCTTGCCACTACATGACAAATGCAACCCAATTTTCCGTGCTACTTGCGGTAAACGAGGAAATGATCTCGGCGCCTCGCAGAGCGTCGAACTCTCAGGCGCATGTGCACGGGAGAGGTAGTGGGGGATTTCATCGCAGCATACCCGCAGCGTCAATCCGGCTTGCCTGCACGGTTGTAGATCAAGATCGTTGACCCCATGGTATTCATTCACGAAAGCCAGTTTCGTGCGCACGATGTCAGCCACATCGCTCACAGCTTTCCCTTCTGACTGACAGTGGTTATCCACGATACGCAGGACAATTGCGCTCCCCAGGGCCTGAAATCTCGACGCCACGGAGGCAACCGCTGCCATTACTGCCTCGCAGACTTCCCCGCGCTTAATTGTGACGACTGGCAACACTGGACCATCGTAGTACGCAGCAGCACGAACTGCAAGGTTGTCAGCCAAGCGGAGGTGGCCGAGTCGAAGCCAAAGCAAGGCACATTTGCGATTTGGTAATGCAGCAGACGATGGAGTGATATTAGCAAGGCTTGAGGGTGCTGGAATGCGGGCAGCGATGGGAAGTTGAGGATTGACCTTGTCGTTGCATTGGGGTCGACTTGCGTCGGTAGAGCAACACGGACGCCGGAGGTGATGTGCGAGAAGCGGAATAGGACACGGCACAAACGCGGGATAATCCATGGATCCGGGGCACGGACGAGATGTTGGCGGGATTGGTTGAAGGGGTATGAAGGCGAGACTGGTCTCAGTCGGTCGCTGCCGGGGGTTACCGGGGGGTTAGAGTAGAGTAACAAGGCATGCGCACCTAACTCAATGGTTGGTGAGGTAGCCAATTCAAAGCCAACGACGGTGCGATGCTCCCCGCTCCAAACGGAGCAATCACGATGCGGCCAATGGACGACTCAACGAAAAATAGAATCTAATTCTGCAAGCGATCGCCCTGGATCTACAGGTTTTACCAAGGGTAGCCAAAATAAAATCGTGCTCAATCTCCCAAAACAATCCCTTTTTTGAAACTTGATCTCAATTGCACATCCACCCCGTAAAATCTCGGCAATCTCACCACCCACGTCCTTAGGAGTCCTTAGACACAACAGAGAGGCTGCCGTGTGTTCCTTCATTCCAATATGCTCATGTTTGTCGCCCCCTCTTTACATAGGGACCGTTTCTTTCTGTTTCCCCGTCATCCAGATAGGCGTGCTACGCATCGCCCTTTTCGCCCGCGATGGAACCACCGGATCAATCCCTCAGCACGGCTACAGGGCCAACCTGCCAATGCAAAGGCCGTCAACACGTCCACTGAAGATACCTTTGCAACAAATGCCGGGAGAGATCTCTTTTTCACAGGCATGGATGAAGATAAGGCGATTCAAATTTTAGAAGCCGACCTGGGTTTCCTAGATGCTCGTGAAGACCGGTTTATTGCGGCTGAACGGCTCAAGTTTTTCCCATCGGAGAAAGCAGCGGATGCTATCATTCGGTTTGTCAGGAAATTCGACAAAACAAAAATGGACCAGTATCTTCTTGAGGATTACGTCTCTCGACGAAAGGCTGTTGAGACGCTCGGAAGACACAAGGGAGCGTTCAGGCGGCAACCGGTTGAAAAGTTGCTCTCTGAATGCCTACACGACGGAGACCCTTATATGGTTGAAGTGGCTGTGTGGGCAGTTGCTGAGATTGGGGTGGCAGATGATTCGAGCATCCTACAGGACGTCATGGGGGTGCTGGACAATGACAAGGTCGAGAAGAGAGTGATTATTCAGACTCTGATGCGCGCGTCGTACACACCGGCTTTAGAACGGATTAAGGCGCTCGTTGACAGTTTAGATGCGGCTGCATCAAGCGCTGCTATGACAGCGGTAGCTATGTTGTCACCGGAGGCGCAGAGCATGGAAGGGGTGGTGGATTTTCTGAAAAGTGACGACCTGAATGTGCGAAGAGCGGCGCTTGAGGACATCACGGTCTCCAAATATGTGCCAGCCATGGGTGAGGTTGCCGTTTGTCCCAATTCGCTTGTGCTGCGATCGCGCACAGTTCGGGTACTTTTGGATGTGCGCAGGCAGGAAAATGGAGGAATGGAGGATTCTCTTGATGCGGACACAGCAGCGCTTGTAGATAGATTGATTTGGGACCATCCAGGAGATCTGGACCTGCTTGGACAGAAAAAGGAGACGCGAAAAGCGAGGGATGCCAGTCGCAACATTCGACAACTGTACAAAAACGATGCAATTTTTGCATACATGGCTTCCAAATGCCTTGCCGAAGACCACCGGGAGTCAGGCTCCTCGCAGGTCGGGGCTGATGTGGTCAAGTCTTACAATGATTTGGGGTACTTTGATTACTTTGGGGCATATCACGTGTACAAGACGCTTGGATGGTTGAAACACGCAGAAGCGTACGACATGCTGCTGGAGAATGCAGAAAAGTTGCCGCCGCGATTTTTCAACCATCAAGCCGGAGCAGTGGTCGCTCTTGCTGAGCTAGGAAAGGCAGAGGCGATACCAGTTCTGCACAAAGTGGGCGAAGAGGCAACAATCTGGCAACTAAAGTACGCATGCCTCCTTGCATGTGAGCGCCTCGGAGACAAGGGTTATCTGCGGTCACGGCTACAAAGCGATGAAGACTGGCTCATTCGTGCTCGTGCTAACTCGGCGTTGGACTTTGGGCATCTCAGAAGTGGATTTGAAAAGGATGGTCAATAAGGAGGGGGAAATAAGATAGTAATAATAATAAGATCCTAGTGTCTATCCGACTAGTGTCTATCCGACTAGTGTCTATCCGACTAGTGTCTATCCGACTAGTGTCTATCCGACTAGTGTCCATCCGGCTGGTGTCTATCCGACTGGTGTCTATCCGATTAATGTCTATGCGACTGTGGTCTCGCAGCTGTAGTGCATGACATGCGGCATGCAGACTGAGTATAGACCGTAAATGGCAAAGCTTTGACGCCTCTACTGTCGAAGGGGGCTGGTCGCATCTTGGAACATTCTACTGTATGACTCGAGACTACGCTCGGCCTTTCCACCTGACCGGTGATTTTTAAGGTTGCTTGTCACACCCCACACCCCTGCCTGCTTTAGTGCAATTGCAGGAGAACGGGTAGATGAGGTTAGTAAGTAGCCGCGCTCGTCGCGCGCAGCGGCGGGGGAAAGGAGTCGCGAGAGTGGGAGTAGGTACTGTACATGTAAGTAAGGGCGGGGCGGGGATACTTCGCAAGGAGCGTCTCGGGACGTCTCGGGACGCAGGTTGTTGTGATTCCCTAAGATTACTTTACTGTACACCGAGAGAGATTAGGAAACCGGGATGCGGTACCCAACGGTACGTCCTTTTGGACCTGTCATGCCAGACCATTTCCCTTGTTACAAAGCAAAGGCTTTGCCAGTGTTTCACCTCATTGGAAATAAAGAAAAGGCTATCTTCTTACTCGCCGTCTTCAACCTCTGCGTCATTGCAAACCATTCGTCCCCATCAAGCATCGCACAGAAGCTTGAATAGACAGGGCGGCGCAGCATGTCAGACACAGGCAACGCGCCCGGGGGCAAGCTCACAGCGGTCGACGAGCCGGAGCAGCTTGCGGAGGACCTGTACACCGTCGAAGCGTCCCTCACCATAATGCGCGGCGTGGTGTTCCCGCTCCGGATGACAGTCATCCGTCTGCCCCACTCCACCGACCTAGTAGTGTACTCGCCCCTGGACCCGTCCGTGGTGGACCTGTCCGGGCTGGGCACGGTGAAAGCGGTGATCGCGCCCAACTCGATGCACTCTCTCTACGCGCAGCGCTTCGTCGCCGCGCACGCGCAAGCCACGCTGTACAGCTCGCCGGGGCTACCGGCGCGGTTCCCGGAGCGCGACTGGGGCACGGTGCTGTCCGCGGGGGCGGCGGCGGGCGACGCCGTGTCGGCGCACACGCCGGTCAAGGTGGTGAGCGGGTTCGGGGCGCTGCAGGAGGTGGTGCTGCTGCACCGGGCATCCGGGACGCTCGTGGCGGCCGACCTGGCGTTCAACCTGACGGCGGGGGCGCGGGCCAAGATGTCGCGCGCGGCGCGGTGGTACGTCGTCGCCACGCGCGCCACGCGGCCGCTCGACTGGGGGCTCACCGTCAAGCTCCTCGCGTGGGGCGACTGCCGCGACGCGCTCCCGCAGCTCCGCCACGTCGTCGAGGAGTGGGAGTGGGACCGGTTCGTGCCGGCGCACGGCGACGTCGTGCGCGACAAGGCCAAGCAGGTGTTTAGGGACGGCGTGTATCGCTACGTGCAGGACGTCGCGCGCGGGGAGGGCCCCCCGTGGCGCACGGGTGCGCTCGTGGCCGTCGTGGCCGTTGTGGCCGCGGCCGCGTGGAAGTATTGGACGTAGGGGGTAGCGTGGAGGAGGCGGTGCGGCGGCGGGTGCGTGTGTGTTTGTTGGATTTATGCTGCGGGTGATAGCAGTGGGGCGGCGCAGCGAGCTTGGGCTTGGCATTTGCCCTCCGTTT
>NW_005179080.1:517009-520054 GCF_000350225.1 Chondrus crispus
AAGCTGCGCGCCGTCTGCGCCCCGCGCCGCCCGCACCGCCTCGGCGCCCTGCGCATCGACCTCTTCCACCTCGCCACGGCCACCGTCTGCCGCACACACTCCCTCACCGCCCCCGACGGCGCCCCCACCAACTACACCCTCTCCTTTGACATCGTCGTCGAGGAGGTCGCCACCGTCGCCCTCGACTTTGCCCGCATCCGCATCGCCACCGCCCTCCCGCACCGCCGCCCGCTCCCGCTCTACACCCTCGCCGTCGAGCACGTCGGTGCGCCCACCGTCCGCGCCGTCTGCGCCCGCGCTGATGACCACCACCACCACCACCACCACCCTTCGTCCCGCATCAGCACCTCGTCCTCGAGCCCCGCCCCGTCCGACACAGAGCCCGACACCGCCTCAGATGAGGGCCACACCGATCTCCCCACCACCGCAGACCTCACCTGCTCCTCCTTGCCTTCCTTACAACTGCGCTCCTCTAGTCTCTACCAACTCGCTCACAGCACCCTACGCATACGACTCACGGCTGATTCTCTCGTCCACCACGCAAACTTACCGCTCCACCAAATCTGGTCCGCCATCGCTTACCCGACCCATCCCATCCGCATCCGACTCCAGCTTTCAGATCATATTATTCTCCACGCCTCCATCACCTGTGACACCCCGCCCCCCACGGGGCAGATGGCGGGCGGCGTCACCACCGACCGCGGAGTCACCGGTGCACACCCCGTCATCTTTGGCGCTTGCTTGCCCGACTTGACCCAGATGCCTGAGACAACCGACCTTCCGCACGGCTGGATACGTCTCGTCGACACCTTTGGCTATCGCTATTTTAGAAATTGGCGCAATGCCGTCGACGTCTGGACCCCGCCTCCGGATGAATCCATCTCCGAGGCCCTGCGCCAAGACGAGATTCGTGCCTTGGAAAATGGCTATGACCGCGGAAAGTACTCAGTCTTCATCTCCAAGGACAGCGGCGAGGAGACCTGGATTCATCCAGCTGCCACCCGTCTCTCCTTCCCTTCCTACTCGGCCCCTGTTCCCGAGGAGGACGACCACCACCCACCGCGTCAGTCCCTGGAGGTCGACACCTTTAACTCCCTCTCCACCTTTGACATGTCTGAGTTGCACCCGGCTGCCTTCACTCAGGTCCCCAACTCTCACCAACCCCACTACCATAACAAAGACTCGCGCAAGCCCAGCTCCAGCGACGACGAGGACGCCCCGCGCGGCCGTATTGTCGAAATGGCCTGGCACCAGATGCCCGCTAGACGCTACGCCCCCGGCCCCGCCGTCGAGGGCTACACCCTGACCACGGTCAATAAAGGCAAAACCGTCCTCAAGTTTGGCGGCTCCACGGGTTCCGGAGCCCGCCGCATCAACTCGCTCCACTCTTACGACGTGGAAACGACCAAGTGGCACCAAATTGAAGCGTCGGGCGTGGCTCCCGCACCGCGCACTGGGCACGGCGCCGTCGCCTTGGGCCCACACCAGTCGCGCCTGCTCATCTTTGGCGGCTCGTCCCCGCAAGGCCGCCGCAACGACCTTCATATGTTCCACGTCGCCAACAAGACGTGGTCACCCGTGAGCTACACCGGCACTGCCCCCGAGGTGCGCGCGCGCATGGGTATGACCGTCACGTCGGACGGGTCCACGGCCCTCGTGTTTGGCGGGCGGTCGCTGTACCGCTACCTCGGCGGCCGCAACTACGACCCGGTGTTTGTCAACGCCTTCCACGCCGAGCGCTCCGAGTGGGTGCGGATGCGACCGCAAGGAAGCGGGCCGCGCCCCTCGCCGCGGTCCGGCTGCGTAGTAGAGTTTGTTCGCGGGCGGCACATGCTCGTGCACGGCGGGTACGACGACGGCAGGGACCGATACTTTGACGACACGTATCTGTTCGACATGGTGTCGTGCTCTTGGCAGAAGATGGATGCGACGCCGCCCGCGGACATACCCCAGGCGCGCGAGGGCCACATGAGCGCGATGCTGGGCGATCACGTCGTGGTGTACGGCGGCGACTCCAAGTCGGGTCTTCTGTCGGACGTCCGGCTGTTCGACGCGCACAACATGCGGTGGAACCCGGCGGCCAGCCTGGTCGGACACGGGCCGGGGCGGATGTGCGGCGGCGGCATGGCCAGCACTGGAGCCGACCGGCTGTTGGTGGTGGGCGGCGACAGCGGGTTCCAGATGAGCCGGGCAGCGTTCGAGCTGCGCGTGTCGCGGCGGTCAGCCATCAACGCCGAGGAGATGGCCGAGCTCGGGCGCGAGCGCGGCGCCGACGCGGACCGCTGCGTGGTGTGCCTGGACGCGCCCACCGACACCATGTTCCTGTGGTGCGGGCACTCGGTGTGCTGCCGGTTGTGCGCGAAGCGCGTGCGCGGCGTGTGCCCCGTGTGTCGGCAGCCGTTCTCCAAGATCGTGCGCGGCGGCTTTGATGCGGCGCAGGTGGCGAAGGAGGAGGCGGTGGTGTGCTAGGGAGACAAGTAACTTTAGTAAATGTTTAAGACTTAGAAAGCGTAGGGAGAGCAGAGAGCGAGATGGACATGAAACCATAAGAAACGAAATAACCGAAAAACTACACTGCAGGGCCCCCTGCCCCGTCGCCTCTCTCGTGCCTCTCACCGCCGCCCACGTATCCGTTGGACGTACTCCTCCGTCCCGCCTCCTCCGTCCCGCCTCCTCCCTCCCGCCTCCAACATCCCGCCTCCAGCTCAACCTCCCCCTTCCACCGTGACGATGAGCACCGCCGCCGCCCCCGCGCCGCTCTCCCTCTCCTCGCTGCCGCCGGACCTCCTCCGGCACCTGCTGCTGCACCACGTCGACCTGCCCGCGCTGCTCTCGCTCTCGCAGACGTGCCAGCGGCTCTCCGCGGCGGTGTGGGACGACCAGACGCTGTGGCGCGCGCTCGCGCAGCGTCGCTTCCGCGTATCGCCGCGCGTCGCGCGCTCGCGCCGCCTGCTGGCCGCCGCGCCCGTCCCGTGGCGCGTGCTGTACCACCAGTGGCACGCGGCGCGCCGCATGCCGGCGTCCAAGCTCTCGGGCCCGCAGCAC
>NW_005179080.1:520154-545323 GCF_000350225.1 Chondrus crispus
CCGCGGCGCGCTGCACCTGCCGCGCCACCCGCACGCCGCGCTCGCGTGGGTCACCGTCGCCTCCACGGACGACTGCACGCTCGTCGCCGGCGCCATCACGCTGCGCGTCGTGCTGCAGAACGTCGCCGCACAGCCCGCGCTCGCCGTGACCGTGCGCGCCATGGCCCTCGCGCTCACGGGCTGCGCGGGCATCCCCGTGCGCGCGCGGCATGACGCGTCGCGAGCCGACGACGGCAGCGGCTATGACGCTACGCTGCGCCAGGTGGCCGTGTGTAGGTCCGAACAAACGGAGCTGGTCGCCGTCGACCCCGCCGCGCAGCTCCGCCTCTCCAGGGATGACTTCGCCGTGTGCACAGTGGCCGTCCAGATGCCGCGGGCCGCGTTCGAGATTGACGCGCTGGAGCGCCTCGATTCGGTGACGGTCCCAATTGCTTGTGCTGGAGACGCCGCCCCGCTCGTTGCACACTTCCGCGAAAAGGTCATCTGGGAAAACTATGAACGCTTGCCGGGCGGCTGGTGGGTCCGCGCGTGACGCCGCCACCGCCACCTCGACCGCCCACTCATCCTTGTACTAATATAGAGCGTCGCCCACCGACGGCCGTGGGAGCGAGACGCGTCGGATTTTCCGTTTTGTTCGAGACACGAGCCTCCCCCTCCTCTCACGTAAACTGCGTCCAGTCGCGCACCAAGTCCACCTCGGGCGCACCCTCACTGCCGCTGCTCTCCACACCCTGCGTGCCTCTTCTCCTTCTCCCGACCCGAATGGCAATCTCCTCCCCGCCCATGCGCAGCCCGACGCGCCCGCGGCGGCCGCCCTTGGCCAGCCTGTCGCGCAAGCCGCGCACGCGCTCGCGCAGGCGCTCCTGCAACGCCTCCTCGCGCGCGTCCTCGGCCTCCGCGAGGTCGACGTCGCGCTCGTCCACGTCCTCCTCCGCCGCGCCCACCTCCGCCTCAAATGCCGCCAGCGCGGCCTCCAGCTCGGCCTCCTCCGCGCCCGACGCTTCCGCGGACGCCGCGCCGTCAGCACGCGGCCCGCGCCCGCCCTTGGGTGTCGGCTCCGAAAAGGTCACGCGCCGCCGCTTGGGCGGCTTAGGCGGCGCGGCGCCACCGGCGCCGGTCCCTGATCGCAGGCTGGCTGGCTTCACGCCCTCCGCTTCCGCGCCGGAGAAGGAGGAGGGGGCAGAGTCCGAGTCCGAGTCCGAGCCCGAGTCCGAGCCCGAGTCCGAGCCCGAGTCCGAGCCCGACGCGGCGTAGGCGCTCACGCCGAACAGGTCGGCGGACTTCGGCGGGGCGGCCTTTGGCTTGGAGCGCGTGCCATCGGAGGCCGTGATGGCGCTGACTTGGAAGCCGTCATCGTCTGCCGAGCCATCGTCGTCCGCCATGACGGGCGGGGGTAGGGGGGGGGCGCAGGGTGGGGCCGGGGGGGGGAAGGATCCCAAATGAAGAATTTGGCGGCGAATGTGACGGCGATCGGGGGAGCGGCAAGTGGGCCAGTGAGGATCGGGAACGGAAACGGAAAAAGGAAGAAATTCAACGGACGGCAAAAAAGAAAAAGTCGACTCCGACTCTTGACGCTGCTGTCATTGGAGGCGACTGTGCCACCGGCAACGTTGGAGGCACGCGCCCATCTCCCCGTCGCACCCGCACCCGCCCCCAGCACCCCCCTCACCTCCCCCAGCACCTCCCCCAGCACCTCCCCCAGCACCTCCCCCAGCACGCAGCGCACCGCCGCGCCTCGGTCGACATGGAGTTCGACGAAACCTTCAAGATCCTGCTCGTCGGCGACAGCGGCGTCGGCAAGTCCAGCATCCTGCTCAGGTTTACCGACGACGTCTTCGAGGCTATGCAGCCCACTATCGGCGTCGACTTTAAGGTCAAGGCGATGAAGGTCGACAATCGCAGGGTCAAGATGACCATCTGGGATACGTACGTCTCCCCATCCCCATCCCCATCCCCGCCCCCATCCTCGCCCCCATCTTACATGCGATACACCAGTGGAAACTGATTCTAACTCCCCCCTCTCTCTCTCTCTCTCTATTCGATCGCTACCGCTTCTGCTCGCCGCGTCTGTAGAGCTGGGCAAGAGCGATTTCGAACGCTCACAAGCGCCTACTATGTACGTGACACCGCACGCGAAGATGCCTAAGTCCACCACGCTCGCGGCCACCCCCAGCAACTAACAACGCGTCTCAGACTTGATTTCCACGTCGCGCCCGATATTCCCTTTCCCGACACCCTCAGCGAGGCGCACATGGCGTGATACTGGTTTACGACGTGTCAAAACGGGAGACGTTCGAGGCGCTCAAGGACGTATGGCTGAAGGAGGTCTCGATGTACAGTACAAGGAGCGCGGCCGTGAAGATGGTGGTGGGGAACAAGGTCGACATCGAGGACCGCCAGGTGTCCCGGGAAGAGGGCCTGGCGTTTGCACGCCAGCAGAGCACTCTTTTTGTCGAGTCCAGCGCGAAGACCGCCTCCGGCGTGCAGCAGACCTTTGAGGAACTGTTGCGGAAGATCTTGGAAACTCCACAACTTTGCACCTCGGATAGCGCCGCGGGCAACATTCAACCGTCCGCGAGCGGGCAGGGGTCTTCGTATGCGGAGAGCTGCTCATGCTAGACAGCACGGTTCGGGTAAAATGGCTGGACGACGCGTTGCGCGACTCCTTGTTTTAACTGTGGTACACATACACCGTATAAGTTTTTGGCAAAATTTTATAAATCACCACTCTTTCTTCGTTACCCTTTAGTGCGAGACGCGATTCGAAATGTCGCGGTCAGCAAAGAGGATCACTGCGGGAACATTCATTCAAGGTAAAAGGGTACCAAACACCTTGAGACAGGGATTCTGCATATACTTGAGAGGTGTTTTAATGGCACCTAGGATCCTTTGAGGACGGCACGCAGCTTTTCCATGGTCGCCACGTCTCCCTTACTCAAACTATACAGCATGGCATCCTCCTCCGCTACAGAATACGCGCCGACATCAAAAGAGCTCAAACCAAACTCCTCGCACTCGCGACGACGCGTCTTGTTCCAAAACGAGTTTGGAAGGATCTTCGACTTGTCGCAGCGCTCCTTGTACTTGTCGGCAATGGAGACGACCTCATCCAGCAAGCCGACCTCAAGCGTGGTGGGATTAAGCCCAAGACTTCTAAACTTGCGGTTAGCGACATCCAACTCATTCTCGGCAGACTCGTTGCGCGGGTTAGTGATGTTTTTGACTTCGCATCCCGTCTTCTCGGAGATGAGGTTTGCGAGATCCCTGACGCGGTGCGTCTCTGCGACTTGATTGAAGATCTCGACCTGCGCGCCCGGCTCAGGTGGGTTGGCAATGGCGAGACTGATGCACTTGGCGGTGTCCTGGATGTGAATAAAAGCTCTTGTCTGGCCGCCCGTGCCGTAGACGGTGAGCGGGACGCCCAAGGCGGCCTGCATGAGGAAGCGATTCAAGACGGTGCCATAGTCCGAGTCGTAATCAAAGCGATTGATCAACCTCTCGTCCTTGCGGGTTTGGGCGGTGTTCGTTCCCCACACAATGCCTTGATGCAAGTCGGTGATCCGCAGTGAGTCATTCTTCTGGTAAAACTGGAAGAGAATCTGATCGAGACATTTTGTGGCATGATACACCGAGCCCGGATACGACGGGTGCAGAATGCGAGATTGGCGCCCTCCAGGCAGGACGACGTTGATATAGCCCTCTGGAATCTCACCACCCGAAGTACCGTACCCATACACGCCCATAGTGCCCAAATGAACGACATGAATATCAAGCCCAGACTCGACAATAGCCGCAAGCAAGTTATGCGTGCCACCGACATTATTATCCACCGTATACCTCTTCTGCCTAGACCCCTTCATGGAATAGGGCGCTGCCCTCTGCTCCGCAAAGTGCACGATGGCATCCGGCTTCTCCCTAATGATCAGGTCCAGCAAGCGATCGTATTCATGGGCGACGTCCAAGTAGACAAATCTAACATCCCTGCCTGACACGGATTGCCAGGCGCCGAGGCGCTCCGTCATGCTCTGGATGGGGGTGAGGCTCTCGCACTCGAGCTCCAAGTCGATCTTACGGCGCGACAGGTTGTCCACGACGATGACGTCGTGCCCGAGCTCGCTCAGGTACAGGCTGGTCGGCCAGCCGCAGAAGCCGTCGCCGCCCAGTACCAGCACGCGCTTCGGCGCGGCCGCGGCGGCGGCCGCCGCGAGCCCGTTGTCCACGGCCGCGCGCACGACTTGACGCGCCGCGCGCGACGGCCGCGCGCGCGCGCCGGCGAACGCGCCCCGCGAGGTGAACGACGACGCGCGGGCAGAGCACGAGGTGCGGCTCCCCCCGTAGGAGGTGCGCGGCAGCGCGGCAGGCGCGGCGGGGACGAAGGCCATGACGGGAATCATGGCAGGATCGGCGAGTGGCGAGGAGAAGGAGGAGGAGGGCGGTTGGCAGGCTAGCCTTTGTGCGTAAAGACCGATGTTGATGGCTCTTGAGCCAAAAGATCCCGATGGTTATAAACATCTGATGGCTAAAGATCTCGAGGGGGCGATAGAGGCAGGCGAAGCGGTGATCAGCGCATGATGCGGCGCGCCATCCGGCGGGTGCCAAGTGGCGCAGCCGGAGAGGCGGCGTGCAGCTCTCTTACAGTACTGTAAACACGGCTCTAGGGATCGCACACGTGTCGAACACGTGTCGAACACGTGTCCACACGGCTCGTCTTACTCCTCCCCGTCATTGGACATTGGATAGGCCCGGCCTCGCTCCACCGGCGCACCGTCTCACAGCGTCCCGCCCTCTCTCACATCCGCACCCTCCCACGCCGCAGCCGATCAACCAAACCCCCCACCCCCCACCCCCAAAATGTCCGCGCCGCGCGAGCGCAAGCGCCCGCGGCGCTCGCGCTGGGAGCCTGTGGATGAGCGCGTCAAGGAGCGCCGCGAGCTGCAGGCGCGTCTAGATCGCATCACGAGCACGATCGCCACGAACGCCATCCCGGTCGACGAGCTGTGCCGCTCGCCGTCACCCGAGCCGCGCTATGACGCGCGCGGGAAGCGCGTCAACACCCGCTACGACCGCGCGCTGGACAAGCTGGAGATGGAGCGCTTCAAGCTGTGCGCCCGCCTGGGCCAGCTGGACCCGACCTTCCGCCCGCCGCACGGCATGCGCGCCCTCAAGTTTTCGGACAAGCTGTTCATTCCGAAGGAGAAGGAGGGCACGCTCAACTTCATCGGCCGCATCCTCGGTCCGAGGGGGAACACCCAGAAGCGCCTGGAGAAGGACTACAACTGCAAGGTCGCTATTCGCGGCAAGGGCAGCGTGAAGGACGGCCGCGCGCGCGGGCCGTCGCAGCCGGAGGACAGCGAGCAGCTGCACGTCATCATCACTGCGGAGGGCATGGACGCGAAGGACCGTATCGCCCAATGCAAGATCAAGATCATGGACATCCTGCAGCCGCGCCCGGACGACGCAAACGACCACAAGCAGGCCCAGCTGCGCGAGCTCGCACAGCTCAACGGCACGCTGCGCGACCAAGACCGCGACTTCCGGTCCCCCGCCGCGCGCGGCGCCTTTGATCGCGCCTCCGGCCGAATCGCCTGCGCCATCTGCGGCGAGAGCTCCCACCCCACGCCCGACTGCCCGAAAAAGGGCCCCAAGCCGCCCGATGACGCCAACTTGGACGCGGACTACGTCGCATTTATGGCAGAGCTCAACGGCGTCGACCCAACCTCGCCGAAACCACCGTCCCAGCCGAACTCCGACGCTCCCACCGCACCACACGACCGCCGCCACCCGACACAACGCCCCACCCCTCCGTGGCTTCTGCCAGGCGCCTTTGCTACCCGCCCGGCCCCGCCGCCGCCACCTGCAGACCTCCGCCCGGCCCCGCCGGGTCATCCGCCAATGCCGCATGACCCCTATGCCCCACCGTACGTGCATCATCCCGCTCCGCCACCATATGCCAACCCGCCTCCGTACGGCGCCCCTCCATACCGCCCTGTGCGATCGCCTCCGGCTTATGGACAGGGGCGTGGAGCGCCGCACCAGTACCCACCGCGAATGTACATGGCAAACGACCCGCACGCTGCCCCGCCTGACCAGCGCTATGGTGCAGACAACTACCCTCCGCCACCGCCGCCGCCGGCAATCCACAAGGGCCCGGATTTGCCACCCCCGCCACCACCTCCACCGGCACGCGACTTTCCCCCACCGCCACCGCCAGGATAACCTCCATCTTGGTCGTCTACCTCGTGACTATTTGATTCCTATATTAAAACGCCCGTCCCCTTCGCAGGATGGGCGAGCTGTGTGAGATTCCTGTCACTCAACTACCACTTGCTTGTGCATTTACGATGTTAGATCAAAGTTTTATGTCGTCTCCCTCCGTTCCCTGTCGTATAGTCTGTCCTACCCGAAGCCGGTAGGCCTGACAACACATGCATCCACGCTTCAATGAGGTACCCGTTTCCGCCCGACACTCTTGCCTCGGAGCCCGTTCCAGAAGCTGCGGGCATCCATGCCCTTCTTCCCCGGCGGCTGCACCTGGAGCACCCCAATCTTGCTCCCGTCGTCGCACGTGACGGCGAGGCAATTATTGTCCTCATCGAAAGAGACATCATGCACACCCAGGCACATCCCTCCCTCCTGTCGCAGCACCACGGTCTCAAGCACCTTCAGCCGCACTTCCTGCCGCTCTCCATCCGTGCCCCGGAGCACGAAATCCCCCCACGTCCCCGGCCACCCCGCAAACCCCCGCACCTTGTTGTGAATGATGCATGCGTTTTCAGTGAAGCTCAACCGCGCCTCGTCCTTCGAAAGCTTCGCCGCATGCGTCGCCGCATCGTGGTCCTGCGCAATATGCTGAGCTGTACCATCCCACACGCTCGGCAACACGTCAAGCAAAGCTTCGCAACCGGAGGCGAAAAGCTCTTCGAGTAATTCCGGGCCTTGTTCGTCGCCCTTCAATTCGCGTATGCGTTGCGCGAGCACGGGCCCGGCATCCATTTTGAGGATCGTCAACAATATTGAGACCCCCGTGGTTTGCACCCCGGCTTCGAGAGCACGTGGGACGGGCGCAGCACCACGGAATTCGGGGAGAAGGCTTGGATGGATGTTCAGCGTGCCAAAAGGTGGAATGTCTAGAAAGGCTTTCGGGAGGAAATTGCCGTAGGCGGCCGTGATACAGAGATCTGGCGCCAGACTGCGTAGTTGATCCAAAAAGCCGGGATCCTTCGCACTCGCTGGCGTCATTATCGTTGAGATGGAGAGTTCCTCCGCCAGCGTGTGCACCGGAGAATTTGTCAGTACCCGTTTTCTCCCAACTAGAGCTGGTGGTTGGGTAACAACCCCTATTATTGAAAAGGACGAGTCTGGCTTCAACGCAGCGATGTTTATTGTCTTCAGAGCTCGGGCCGCGACGGGCGGTGTACCAAGGAAAACAACCCGCTTCTTGTCATTTGATGTTGTGCTACAAAGAAATCGAACCCGTTTTTGCACTGACCTCTTGTGAGATCCAGAGAGTGTCCGACCAAAGCCCCGTGTTAGTCGAGTTGTTGTGGACAATCCAAATGCTAGAACACTTGCGGCCATCCTTCGGCGCAGGAGGGGTTGAGATCCCTAATCTCCTGGTTTCCGCGGGAATACTTCAGCCCCAATCCGGGTTGAGGTTTTGGAGTCAGAGAAACAAATCGAGCTCTTAATTAAATAAAGGTTGAGTAAATCGAGCGTTAAAATATGCCGCCACCGTAAATGTCATATTCGCTTCTCCGCATGGCATTTCTTCAACATGCTTCCTGGGTAGGACTGGTCCCCTCAAGAATGCCCATGACAGTGCATGCAGACAGAATTACAAACAAGTCATAAATTCCTATCCGTTTCCCCATCTATACGACATAGTAGGGCGAGCAACTCGAAAATGGGGCAGCTGTGATGCTCTGTTTATTCTGACGAGTTTCGAGTTTCGTGAGATGCAATCTGCAAAGAGTAGGCATGAACGCATATCTGCTCTTGGTGAAAACTCGCAGCGTAACTGGGATAATACTTAGTAACTGATAATCCTGGACTGAAGCTATTAATGGCACGAAAGATCTGGGGGGAGTTGAGATACTCTCAACCCGACAGACGTCTGAGTACGTGTGGTGGGTGCAATCACAAAAGAGACACAAATGAATCCTCCAGGCTTCTACAATAGAACGTATAGATGCGCATTCACTGAAGGAAACCCACAAGTAGTCAGGGCCTGAAGCTTTACTTTTATTCCAATAGAGTCACGATGAGTCTTTAGTGCAGGGGCTAAACCCTAGCACGACAGGGTTTAGCATGATCAAGTCTCTATGCTAATTACGGTAGCATTGGAAGAAAGAAAACTTTCACGCAGAAAAAAACTCTGCTCTCAGAGACGCATATTGATCAAAACCTTTTACGGGGGTCATAAGCTACCCGGACGACAGAATCGGTACGGCATGGCACGATGATGGCAGTATAGATTAGCCTCTTCTATCCCGATTGCATACATATCCCATTTATCTTGAGACAGGCCTGCAATACAACTATTTTGCCGCAGCTTTACGACGACTGCGCCCAACACGTTTCTTTCCTCCTCTTGGCTTCCGTATTCCATTTGCTGTTCCAAGTTTACCACTTTGCACCTCATTGCCTTGTCCCGCCCGAGCGCCGTTAGTGGGCTTCGGCTTGTTAAATTTGTCATTCTTCCCGCTCCACGCTTTCTTCTTCCCAGACGAAATATCTGCGTGTGATTGGAATGTGTTCTTGTCGTCAAGCTGCTCAACATTTAGCAACTCGATAGGGAAGTCATCATCGACATCTCCATCGCCTTCTGTCACACCAGCACCTGCTCGCTGTTTGAGACGCTCTTTGCGCAACCGGCTGAATGCCTGAATCTCTTCTTTCGCCTTCCGCTTCTTTTCCTGCTCCTTTTGCAGTTGCGATGAACGCAACTTCTTCTTGTTCTTGGCAATATCGCGATTGTTTCTTCGCTTTTCTGCTGACTCAATCCTCTCCTTGTGATGTAGAATCTTCGCCTTCACCTTGCCCATCTGCGTATCAGTCTTCACCATCTGTGCAAAGTAATCAGTAGGCCGCCGGAATTTCTTCTTTTGTCCCCGCAGATTGTCCAACCCGATATGCACCGCAGCTGTGGCGAGCTCTGCGAAGCGTTGTTCCCTCTTCAAATCATCAAGAGCAAGACTATCCGGAAGCGTCCCTTCCAACGGCATTGTAACTGTGAGCGACTCCCAGAACCGGGACTCATCCTTTCTCCGGTTTGCAGACGCAAAGATAGCGATATCTGCAAGCTTCTTCTCCAGTGCAGGCTCATCGTTCCGTAATTCGCTTACCACCTGACCAGGCAGTCGGGAAAGGGCCAGCACTTCCATGGTCCCTTCTTCATCGCTTTCATCTGAGTGTTCTCCAACGCCGACAAGTTCCGCAAAGTTGACCTCATCATCCGCGCCATCTCCGCTCTCTTTCATCACTATGTCTTCCTCTTCACCACCCTCTTTGAGTTCCTTATCGACCGCGTTGTCTTCAGCCTCATTCTCGCCCAATCCTTTCAATACATCATCACTTCCGTTGCGCACTTTTTCCTTGCGAGCTGTTTTTCGCGAAGATCTCACAGGTTGGGTCTCACATGACTTTTGTTCATCTTTTCCTTTTTTAGCCGGTGTTCCAGCTCCTTCCTTCTTCGCTGGGGTTGTCCTCACACGCTTTGACTTCTTTGCCATCGCTGTGTGCTTTCAAGAAGCCGCAGAGTACAAGATACAAGCCCACTGCGAAAATGTGTCCGGTCAGAGGGTTGCAAACAAGGACCGTCTGCTTGAGGCTGCAGCGGCGGTGGCGTAAAATTTTTCAGAATCGGCGTCGCAGGTAAATGACCGATTATCATACTCGAGAAAAACGTAAGAAATGTATAATACAAATGTTAATGTTAATATTAAACTATGAATGAGCTTATATGTTACGTGAACAAACCACTCTTGTTCCAGATGCATTCGAAGGCATGAAACGCCTATCAGGTCTAGGCGTGAAGGATCGAAGGTTGGGAAAGTGGGTGAAAGTACATGCGACGAAGTGCGTTCCGGGTTACGATTACCTCGACAGCTCTCCTTTGGCGACCATGTGAAAACAGCCGTCGCGGTCACTATCTACCACGGAGGCTTGATATCAGCTAACACAAGATAAGGCAACAGCGTTCCTGATCAACTATCTGATGGAAAACATGATTTCCGGCCTCGTGGTATCAAGAAATCTCCCAGCAAGAGGAAGACGCATTCATAATTTACAGGTCCATTTAGTTTCGGCAGTCAGATCCTAATGCGCTCGCCATTCTGTTTGCCCGGTGGAGGTGGGCTCATCATGAACTAGTACTGAAGTACCGTTACTGCTAGAAGCCCATCGCGAGCGACAACACATAGATTCGTGACGTTCTCAAGCTTGCACCAGCTGCGCTCTGCCTTGAAGTCGAGAGTAACGACAGCGACTAGATCACTGCGAGACGGAGACTGGCATTGAGAGCATCAGTTTTGCTAGCAGTATCAGGGTTAGGACCACCTCTCCCACCATCCGATCCCATTCGCCACACCTTCGACTGATTAGTTGCATGTCCCTCTCGCTAGTCAAGCGCATCCTTCAACCCTCGTTCACCATCGCCGTCCTTGTCGGTCTTGTCCGGCATCCCACTATAATACTGATAGATGCGTTGACCTCTCCGGGTGAGCTTGACAGAAAAAGCCCTCTTCGCGCTGCCCGGCTTCTCCGGCCCCTTGCACACGATGAGGACCCTCTTCTGAATCTTGAGCATGCGCAAGCAATGCTTGAAATGGCGGTGGCTTCGCAGCAGACCGAGCCGGTCCGTCTCCTGGTAGAGAGCGCCGTGGTCCATGATCAGGTTGTCTTGCCGAAGAAGAACCTGCGCTATCGATCTCGTCGGCATGTTGCACACCCAGTGCGCAGGCTTCAGTCTTGCAGCGGCTTGGCTCGCTATCTCTGGGGCGGCGCGCGCTGCGGTCGTCGCCGCTGAGGCAACCGTCGTAGCCATATGGGTGCGGGTTGTAGGGTATGTCAAATGCGCATGCGCGGGGGTGTTCGACTATTGGGAAGGATTGTTCCTGCCGTACAGTCGGCTTTTCGCAAAAGAGCACTTGGGTTGAGAAGAAGAAGATGCAAGGTGTCCCGTTCGTATGCCCAGGATCACTTCCCCAAGAGTTGCTTGACAAGAGGCGTTAGACAAGAGGCAGCGCGTTTTTGAGCGTGGCGTTGCGCTTGGCTCGTACAGTACTGTAGCAGAGCGAGATGGCTGCGGAAACAAATAGTGTTATGAGAAGGTTGAAAACATTGGCAAAACACGATCTGGATCAAAGCCGAAATGGCAAGACCTACTCACCTACTGTACTGGTCCGGTCACCCTAATTTTCCATAAAAAGAGAGTGTGGCAGAATCGTCTTTTTTGAAAATATTCTAGACGGGCGCCGACGGGCATCGTCTCGGTAGGAAGAAAGCCGTCGTCTTCATTGTTCTTCGTCCCATCGTCTCAATTCACACTCCATAGGCGCCTGCGCAAACTAAAGAAACCTCCACCGTATCAGCCTCTGCGACAAAAAGGCAACACCATGGAGTTCGACCTTACCCGAAAGATGTCCGAATTTCTGGATCGCCACCAGGTGATTCCATTGCTCGACTTCCTCATCCAGCATCCAGATGTCGAAGGAAGCTACAACAAAGAGGACGTCGTGAAAGCAAAGATTGACCTGCTCTCCAACACGGGAATGGTTGACTACGCCATGGAAACCCACGTTGAGTTGTACGGAACCCCCGCACCGGTCGAGCTCGAGAACCGCAGGGATCAGGTCATCCTGGTTCTTCACGCACTCGAGGACGATGCTAGCCCACTCCTTGCCATCATCCAGGATGACCAACTCATGCAGGAGCTCTCGGAGACCAACTCGTTCACCATGGAGCATCTCACCACTCAGCATGACGTGCCGCCAGAGGTTTTGGACGCCATCTACGAGCTCGGCAAGTTTCGATTCGACTGCGGAAGCTACGAGGATACTGCGGCCCTCATGTGGGCATATCGCACTCTCGCTAATGGCAATAATCCGGAACGCGAGTTTTTCGCGCTTTGGGGCAAGTTTGCGGCTGATATTTGCACGGAGAAATGGGATGCCGCGCTTGAGGATATGAACATGCTCAAAGAAGCTATCGATTCCAGCGGACGCTCTGTCCTACTTAACCCACTTCAACAGCTGCAGCAGCGCACCTGGCTCATCCATTGGAGCCTTTTCGTGTTCTTCAATCACCCAGACGGCAGAAATGGTATCACCGACTTCCTACTCAGCGATAAGTACCTTAATACTATTCAAACTAATTGCCCGCATATTCTTCGCTATCTTACCACTGCCGTCATCACGAACAAGCGACGGAGAAATGTTATGAAGGACCTTGTCAAGGTCATTCAGCAAGAGTCGTACGCGTATTCCGATCCCATCACCGAGTTTGTGCAATGTCTGTACGTCAATTTTGATTTCGAGGGAGCGCAGGATATGCTCCAAAAGTGCGAAGACACCCTCAAGCGGGACTACTTTCTGTATAAAATGCTCGATGACTTTTTGGAGGATGCTCGTCGGACCATCTTTGAGACATACTGCCGAATCCATCAGGTCATTGATATTGGTATGCTCGCTAGCAAGCTCAACATGGTTCAGTACGATGCTGAGAAGTGGGTTGTCAACCTGATCCGACATGCTCGCCTGGATGCGAAGATCGATAGTCAGGCAAATCAAGTCATTATGGGCGTTACCGTACCGAGCGTATACGAACAGGTCGTGGACAGCACAAAGAACCTTCTCATCAGAGGAAGCGTCCTTGCCCAGAATTGCGATCGCCCACAAGGCTATTCTGGTGGGTATCGTGGCGATGATGACAGAAGGAATCGGAGAGGGAGGCGGGATAGAACAAACTAGGGGGCTAGGGGTTGTATTTTGAAGTAAAGAAAGGACGTATCTGCACGGTTCAGCTATGGCGGTGACAGTACGCGAGCAAAGCGAGGGTACCGGTTTGTCCCGGCTCGAATGGCTCAAATGCAAGACACATTAGTCGCTGGTGTTCTTTGCGAAAAGGTTCTTCTGTGCCAAGTTGAGAGCGGCGATACGTACGGGCGTGGTGTGCGACTTTCTCGTGAAGTGTTGTCAATATGTTGCAGCTTTGCCTTTGAATAGCCTTGACTACTATAAGAACACGTGTGATGTGTGTGTAAATGAAAGTGAGGAACTCCAGCGTATACTCAAGCGCGGCAAAGCGAGAGGGGTGTGATTCTGGCTAGCATAAGCAATGTCAAAACGGATGTGATTGCCGGGATAAAGATTTGCTCAAAAATCTTTATAATGATGGGGATCACCGTTGAGACTATGTAATGTTCCTAGAAGGTGGAGGAGGAGGCGCAGCAACTCTAGCTCCCCGTTGATGCTTTAAAGCTTTGCTTTCAAAAGCAGTGAAGGAGCATTTGACATCACGACGAACTGTTTCAAATATTGGCTATTCCTGGAACCCCCCTGCAGGTGATGAAATAGTTGTACGGGTTTGTTGTGGGAGTCTGTGTGATGAGGCAGAAAGTTTGAAGAGAGAATATATTTACAACACATTGCTGTTCGGCTCTCTCAAGGTCACACTGCACCACGGAATATGCATCATCACGGCGAAAACCGAAACGTTCAGATTCACACCACAAAAGTAATTATAAAACTCACAAAATGAAGGGCTGTGGGTGTGAGTGATTGTGGACACTCCGATGTATGTGTAGTAGTACAGTGAGAGTAGAGGAGGTTATTTATCGTACAGCGATAAATGTTGGTGAACGTTTTTTTCTGTCGGTGTCCCCCGACAACCAGGGAGAACCCGGTGTCCCCCTCCCGTCGGCCCTCCAAGCCTTGGAGGGTCCTCCTTCCAGGAGGAAGAAGTAAAATTACTTCTTCCTCCCAGTCAGAAGTAATTTTAGGGTTTACGCACAAGGATTTCTGTAACGGATATGACTAAAATTTCACAATAGAAATTACAGCTACTGTAGGTGGGTTGGTCATGAGCAAAAAAGAGCAATTGACGCCACCAAAATGCACCTGATCGCCCCCCTAAACGCAAAATTATCTCAAGGATAAATGAGCAGCTGCATACTGTAGGAGTATTAGCGTCGCTAGCAATCACCCGCCAAAATCCCCCAAAATCATATGTTGCAGAAATGGGCAGGCGAAGAGCGTCTTGTAGGCGACAGAACAGGTAATGTTACCATCGAAGGTACCCTTCAGGGTATTGCCTTTCTCGGAATTAACTAATTAAATTTTGACAGCGCTGTACCGTAATCCGGAGGATACAGGGACCGTTTGGTCTACAGCGATGCACCTGACATGTCACAGGACTCGTGTCACGGGAGTCTTCTGGCACGGCGCATCACCAGGATCAAGTCGTTACAGCACGACGTCATGCAATCGACCCAGTGCTCAGGGCTCAGGTGTAGTCCAAAGCAAATGGACTTGCATCTCAGTTCTCTAGACCACAGCAACACACCCATCCGACTTCCGGTATCCGACATCCTACTTTTGCATGATCACACTCCGTTTGGCACCGAGGGCCCTCTTCAGCACGATCTCATTTATCCTTGCACATGTACTCATCACACAATTTGCAAGTCAGCCATCATAACTCCGCATACCTGTCACCCTTCCTTTGAGGGGTTATCCTTTGAGCATGGAGAGCTTATAAATCCACCACCCGAGGACATCGACTTGATACACATATTTTCTCATCATTCGCAAGTCATATATGCACTATCCTCTCGACCTGCATCGCATAACTCCCTGCTTTTCCGTTACGGCACAACTTTATAGCCTGGGGGCGAAAATCCGAGCACTTGTTTTTCGAAGCACGTCCATTCTTCTGGAAGACTATGACCACACGGTTTCAAAGCACCACCCGTTCGGCTCACTCGCCTTGGTATCGTGCGTGTCTGATACTACCCCCCAATAATCTATAATCTATAATCTATCCCTTCGTTCTCCTTTTTCCGCATTCGTTTCCTTCTCCATCCTACAGGTTTACCCTTCTTGCACTGCCCCAAACCGCCTCACTCTCGTGCGGGCTGGTTGTGCCGTCGTCCCGTCGAAACGACCGGATTCATGCTTTTTCCGCCTTAGCTCTGTGCTGCTTAAATAGCGCTACGACTTCACACAGGCGAAGGCCTTTCTGTTCGCTAATCCTCAGAACCGAATACTTCCCATTCTTCAACCTCATCGCTTTTGTGAAAATCTGCACATCGAGCCATCGCCCTCTTGGAGTTTCCAGTCCGTCTTTCGTTCATTCCTTGGTTGGTCTGATCTGCTCTGATACCGCATCCTCGTGATTCTTCCTTTTCTTAGCATGTTTTCCTCAACAGTTGCATTTTTCTATGGCGTTTTTATGCTTTGTGTCCTCCCGGTTCAATCCGCTGTCATTTCTACATCAATGCAACACTGGACTTCGCACTCCAATAATCGGCCTACGGGACGTCTTCCTGCCCGTCGCGAAAGACTGCATGGCAAACTGAGGCTTCTGTTTTCGAACCGGTTACTGGTCTCCAAGGATGTCGAAGCTCACGACGTTAATGTGAACACTCGACGCGTCGAAATCGTTTTGCATGCGTCTCCAGAGCCGATTCGTATCGCAGACTCTTTCTTAAATAAGAAGCTACTACCGTCTCCAGTGGCATTACCGGATGAAATCTTCGAAGTGTATCGCACGCCAGAACCCGTTTCCGTCCGCGATGACATATTCATTGCTGGATACAAAGGTGGCAGTTGATGACCCTCCGAGTAGAAACTTCCTCCCTTTCTGGCGCTGAATTGACTGGGGCTTGGCTTATAACGAGAGCCCATGAAGATGGAATGCCCAAGTCCGAGACTCCCCTGGATTTGCACAAACGGGTATACAAATAAGGACTTGGCCGACTTGACGAATGGCAAGCTCAAACAGAACCTCTGATTTGTATTTTATGTACTATTTAAGTGTTAGATTCGCCTTTGTATTGCGAATGATGGGCAGGATTTTGAACATACTTGTTTCTGCAGATGTATGGAGATACGGAAAGGAAAGCAAATATCTCAATCAGGGACTCTTTCTTGCGAACGCGAACAGTATCGGTTTTAACAAGATAAACATAATCTGATCTTGGCTCACGCCTTACGACGCTTCTCAACGGCGAGCGAGTGCGTCTGCGAGAAGCTGCGTAGAGGCAGTGAAGGAGAGTCAAAACATCAGTTCGTGACGGATGACCTTCGGGAGGCTAATCTACTTGCTAGAGTATTGCAAGGTCGTAGCTGCGGCGATGTCAAAAAACAACAGGCGTGAGGTATGTTTTGTTCTCTTTTAACGACGTAACATTTATACATGAAAGATGCGCACGGCACCAACGAAAAGCCCTGGGCTTGAGCAGCCTTCAAGGAAAGGCATCGGGATAACAACTCTATGACTGTGAGTGAAACAAAGGAAGAAAGTGTCTATTCTTCCTCATCGGCATCGATTGCTTCGTCAGACTTTGCTTCTCCATCTTCGTCGTCGTCGTCTTGATCAATCTTAGGAGCCAGGAAGTATCGGACAAACCCAGCTTCTTCTGGGAGAGCAAACTCAATGGCGAGGGGATGGCCATCTTGAATACAGAGCGTGACAGAGTCGGAAATCGGGACAGCCTTTGTAAACATGTTGAGATATCTTCCCGGGAAAGTCATCTTAACGGGCTCCTTGACATTGATGGTGATAGCACTCTTATCATCAGCGGAATCACTCTGCTGAATATTAAGCGAGCCCTGGCCGATATCGCCTTCCACTGAAAAGCAAGCCGATGTCTTAGATACCTCGATTGAAATGGTGTCTCCAATGATAGAGAGATCCGAAAAGATGCGGCGATACTCCTGTGACGGTAAGTTAATGATGGCCTGGTAGTCACCATCGTCCGGGACACTCATGTGTTCCGAGTCGATGTCCATGAGCTTGAGCTCGAAATGTGCGACGCGGTCGGCGCTCTTGTTTTCGAAGATGAACTCGGCGCAGTCGGCGCCCTCGTCGTCGGCGACGATTTTGACCGAGTCGTCGTTGCCGGCGCACTTGAGGATCTTGCTGAAGGAGGTGAGGTTGATGCCCATGGAGAGCGGCTTGTCGCATCTGTACAAGTCGAAGGCCTGCGAGCGCAGGGTCATGGTGGCGAGGCAGACGTGGGCTTCGTCCATCGCCTGTGGGGGTAGGCGCGAAGGGGCAGATGTTAGACAGGGTCAGGTGAGGCGTTGGAGACGGGTGGCAAGGCGAGTACGGTGCGGCGGTGCGGGCTTACCTGAAGGCTGATGCCATCGTTGGAGCAGTCAAAGTTAGTCTGAGCGATGAGATCCTTGACAGAGTCGAGGAGCTTTTTGAGGGTTGCGCTTTGCGGGAGACGTGCTTCGAACATTGTGGAGAGGCTGCTGGTGAAGAAGGAAGAAGAAGGAAGGAATTGGAGGGTTGTGGGAGGAGCAGTTGGATTCACGGAGACGGAAGATATCGGGGTCGGGGAGGAGGTAGGGAACGGGAGGGCAGGTGGTCAGTGGGAGTGGTCAAGTAGGGCATGGAGATGACTGGGAGTGCATGGTGGGACGTTCCCGCGGTTTCTGTTTGTTTTGGTGCATTTTGGCGCGAAAGTGTCGGACTGCTTGCGACGTGTCCACGTGTACTCTCCCTATGGACTTTGATTTGGAGGACAGACTGTCTTGTGGAATATGACTGCAGGGCTGCATGGGAGGCTTCGCTCGCACGAGGGACCCGAGTAACTTGTGCACCCGCCAAAAGTGCTCATCTCTTGTACTCACAGGCAATTCATTCTCCTCCTCATAGACCTTTATAGAAACACCCTTGCTCCTACTTAAACTGACAACTTTGAGCGGTGCTACACTCAGAAACGTACAAAACTTGTATACTAGCACACCATCTAGGCCAATACTGAGCATCTAGGTTCCCCATACTATAACAGTATACGTGCCCATACTACGGGGCCTACCTCAACACTCGCAGAGTCGACGCTGTACTCTCGCCCCTCATTCTCACAGATTGCAACTCAACGGAAACAGGACCCACCCCGCATCGAGCGCCATTCAAGTCGCAACACGTTCGTTCCTCCATTTAAAACCTTTCTATCTGCGGCCCTGGTCTAATCTCTCACGCACTCGTCCCTGGCGGAACGAGGGAGCCCGTCTCCGCCACCTCCCTATTAATAGCCTCGAGAGCCTCCTTCAAAACCGGCGGAAACGCAAGCACATTTTCAGGCTTAGCCGCAATCCACCGTGCGTGCAGAATCTCAAACATATTCGCATACAGCTCATTAAAAATCACCATCGCTCTCATGTTTGAAATGCCATACAACTGCCCATCCAGCATCCGTTCCTCCAGAATCCGCTTCGCCTCCATCGTCAGGTTGATGCCCACGCACGCCCATGGATACCGCTTCGTCTCCGTCGACGGCTCCGAGATCATGCGCCGCGCAACCGATGTTCGCGTGCGTGCAAAGTAAAGCAGCTGGTCAAGGCCTAGCATTCCCCCACCTCGGAAGTCGCTCGCGGGGTCTGACTGCTGGAATCCTATTCGGCCCCACTCCTTTGAGTAACGCCCGCCTTCCCGCTTCGTCCCGGGTCGCAACAGCTCCCAGAGTTCCTCCAGCTTACTTTCGTGCTCCGCGTTGTCTTTGTCAAAGCTTTTCGACGAATGCGCTTGCACCGAGACAATGAACTTGTTCACGACTTTGATGTTTCCCAAGCACCTTTTCAGGTTTTCAGTTCTGCGCAATTTCCGAGGGACGTATGTAATCGGGTTTTGGGGTTAGCACAGCGTCATGGCTCGCTGTATACGCACAGGCAGGGTATCATGTAGTGTTCCCCGCAAAAACGCATGGAGAACGCCTTTTATACTTACACGACCGGCGTGTCGGATATTTTCTTAGTTCCGCAGATTTGGTCGGCGGTGTCATTAATGTCCATGGCCGGGTCCTGCGCGCGATCAACGAAGAGCTGGTGCAGCTTCTTTGAAGTTGCCCACTCCTTCCACAGCGCAATTGTCATGGCAGCAGAATGCACAACGGCCTGACCGTTGGCCGAGCCTCCCTCGCCGCATATTCTTGCAACTTGGGTCTGGCCGCTCACTATGCGACGTACGCGCTTGACCATTCTGTAGATAAAGAGCTGGATTGCTTGAAACTACGGCGGGGTGCGGCGCACCATTCGGATCGCGAGAGACAGTTTGGAGTGAAATTTTGTCAGAATACGGTGCAGGAGATCGCGACGCAAGCGGTCGTGTTTCAAATCGCATCATCATGGTCGTGCGCTGTGAAGCGACAGTTGGGCACGCGAGGGGATGAGAAGGAAGCCGCTCACGTAACATACCAATCTCGGGAGCCAGCCCTTAACCGTCTTGACCATGGGTGGCACTCTACAAGAGCGCCTGAAGCTCGTGAAGATTCGCTGGACCAGGCGTTGGCTCCTGGGCTCGGGTGCCGTTTCAAAACCCTTTTATTTGGGAAGGGGGTCCGTCCTATTCGAGCACTTCGACGCCCAGCAATGCTCTTAGACAGCGTGTGCTGGATCCTAAAATTCTGCCTCCAAATCAAGCCACACAGCACACACTCCCGCCTATTGGGCCTTGCATGTGTGGTTCTAGACATCATGTTCTTAGATGCGCCGGGCACATTCAGTATGAGCGTCGTGCTTGGTCTAGGGCAAGAGTAACATGGCGGCTGGCCTGTAGGCACTTTTCTGTTTGAGGAGTGATGCTATGTACGCGTGGCAAATACAGAAGCGACTTGAGTATGGAAGATAAGAAGGCAACGGCCGCCATTGAGAACAGTAGATGGAGGGCTCTGACACTCAGGATACGTGTATCGAGCTTTGGTTTATCGCCGCGATGAAGGGGAACTTCTTTGTGGCTTTCTGAAGGTCACTGAAGGCGACTATGGGGCCGCCGCACTACACTTTGCTAGTGTCAAAAGTCAGCCAAGTATATTTATGTACAAGTTGCAAATGTTGCAGAGGGACAAATTCCGTGCCGAAGAAAAATAACGTCGCATGATTACGTCATTAATCTTCAGACCAGAGCGCAAGTCACTCTCTGTGACTGAGCATGGGGTAATGAACGTCAGAAAACGCCCAGTGGCACCACCAGCATAGGCGTTCGTTTGCTCCTGTCCCAATATAAACAATTTCACTTTCCAACTTGTTTCCAAATGACATTGCCAATCTGAATTATGCTGTCATGAGAAAAACCCAACAGGCTCAACTTCTTCACCTGATTCCATTCTCGCAATATCATCTTGCAAAAAACTATCGGTCGTCTTGAGGATATCGCCGCCCACCCGTACAGCATCTTTCAACATACTCTTGAGCGTATCCATATCCACACCCCCTGTACCGCCCGACACAGCGCCACAGGCGCGGCCAGCCAAGTTGACGCCCATAGTGATGGCGGCCTTCGCACAAGCCTCTTCCTCAGACGTCGAATCGGCGATATAAATGCCGCGACCGCCAACCGCCGACAAAGTCACGGCGACAGGCGCATCCTCCGATCTGCTGAGCCTCTCAAACACCTCCTCGTTGACCTCGATCTCGTCATCATCATCGGCCTCGCCCGGGATGATGACCACTCTCGGCAGCGTAACAACCCTAAGCGCGGCACGCACAGCCAGTGACAATGCCCCGTACAAATTGCCTCCCGAATCCAGGACCAAGGCGTCGACATGCAGAACCCAGCACTTCCTGCCCGGAATGAGCGCGAGCCCTCTGCGGAGCTCGCGCGTCGCGGACGAGGCGTACAGGCGCGTGAGCAGCTGGCTGAGCTCCGCGTTCAGATCGGCGCCGCCGCGGCCGACAAAGTCCGGCGAGGCTAGGCTGCTGCATTCGACCGCAAACGACATGAGGCCCTCATCTGGGGCATTGACGTGCGGCTCGACGACCTCCGCCTTGACGCCGACGAGGATGTCTGTGACGCCGCCGATGCGGACTCGCGCGGACCCGGAGGCTGTCGGTAGCAGGCTGGTTTCCAGCGTCACCGGTCGCAAATCAAGCAGCCCCCGACCATCGGCTCGGATTCCCTGCGCGGCACCGGCCTCGATGTACGTCTTCTCGGCCCCTGACAGCATCGTCGTCTACACACGCGCGCACTTGTTCTCACAAGTGTGGAGAGAGTCTGACGATCTTGGCTCCATGACGTGACAACGGAAGGGAGAAAGCGCTGCAGGGCTCTATCGTGAAACCAAACAGTATGACAAGAGCGAGGAAGCGTGGAGCGTGAAATTGAGATACTTTTTTGGGGGGGCGGCAACATTGGTGCTCAAGGCACGGGGAGGAAGGAAATTAGATTCGCGCCTCACATGTGCGCCGAAGCCTCTTTCCCTTCAACGCCACGGCAGTTGCGAGAATGCAACCAACATCGCTGATGACCACCTGGAGCGTCCTCGTTCGGGTTTTGCTCTCGGCATGTCGAGTCCTCCCACCCCTAAGACCACCGCAAGGACATTGGAACCTGTGAAGGGTTTACCGTTTGAGAAATTCCTGTCGACGCTCTGCTGGGCCGCCGACGCCCACCCGACACCCGGTGACACCCAGTCTCCAGACGTGCTCATGTGCACGGCGTGCCGGAAGCACGCCTCGCATTCTACCGAAGAGGTCGCGGGCTCGGCCGATCGTCTTGATGGCGTCGCTGTCTTCCGCGTCGCCCGGGAGCATCGCTTGGCCTTCTCGCCGCGAGCGGCACACCAGAAGAAGGCTTGGAGCTTTCCGGCTGCCATTTCAGTTTTTGATGGAACGTTACGTTTGGCATTGCAGATGGATGAGAATGGGCCGTTCCGCTGTCTGCTTCTGGATACGAACAAGGTTTTAGCACAGCCGGAACTGAACAAGTCTTCAAATGTATTTCAGCTGCAATTGATGTTCCCTTTTGTTTCGGTTGTGTTCGAGCTTGAAGGGCAAAACAAGAATCCGCCGTCGGGTGCGGATGCACGGAATAGTGGAGTCGCGGAGATGCGACTCACGGCCACCAAGGACGCTATCTCAGACCTGCTGGAAGGGCATTCAAGCAGCTACAATGATGCAACAAGTAGCGTTCGGGAGAACAAACCGGCTGCGTTTAAGTCGTTGTATGACACGCAGCTTGATAAGGTAAGGGCTGAGATGGACTGGGAAGGAGTCAACACGCGAGAAAAATTTTCTCAGTTTGAGCATCGGTGTACCACGATGACGATGCCGCTGGTGTTCCCGTATCGTGCGCCACGTGCACCAGCCGAGGGCCTAAGCGTTGACCAAAGCAATCATGTTCTCTTTGTCGACGCCTTTCTGCAACATGAAGCGACACGGCTGGAAGGTATTAAGCAGGCTCAGGCGTGGGTTGAAATGGCTACAAAGTCGAGAGAAATGGGAGAAGATAAGATGCTATCCAAGGAAGATATTGAAGCTCGTCGCAAAAGTGTCGAGACTTTGCTACCGCACTGAAAGGGTGACGACAAAAAAAACAGAACTGGTCAACGAGAGGATGATGGAGGTTGATCGGGCTTTACTATCTGTCTCTTGTGCGTTTGACCGGAAGCAAGGCTTGGTTTCACGGGCAACATGACGTCGGGCAACGATAGTGGGTCGGAAAGTCATGACCGTGGCCAAGGCGGGATGTTGCCGCATGGTACTCTGGCACAAGTAGAATGTAGCCCTCGTGATGTGATGGACATGGGCGTGCAAGGCAGATAGCGTGCAAGGCAGATAGCGGGAGGCAGAGGACATGTAACCGAACACTTATCAGGCTGTGAGGTTGAGAACTCAAAGGAAGACGCAGGATCTGAGCGGACAATGTGATCGGAGGGTGCTTTGAGCGATCAAGAAATGTGAAATATGGCAGGGAATGGATGGTGTCCCTGTTGACAGTGGGAAAGTAGACATGAGAGAAGGAGAGGAGCGAGGTCGGAGGAGCATCTTATTCCAGCTGGGAGCTTTTGGCGCCGGGCTTTTTGTAGGTCAAGCTCTTGTGAATGTAGGGGATAACACCACCGCCTGCGATGGTGGCTTGCACGAGGCAATCGAGCTCCTCATCTCCGCGGATGGCGAGCTGTAGATGCCTCGGGGTGACGCGCTTCACTTTAAGGTCTTTGCAGGCGTTGCCCGCCAGCTCGAGGACTTCTGCGGTGAGGTATTCTAGGATGGCGGCCGAGTAGACTGCGGCCGTGGCGCCCACGCGCTCTTGGCGGCTGACGCGGTTCTTGAGATGGCGGTGAATACGGCCAACGGGAAACTGCAGACCCGCGCGCGAGGAGCGGGAAATAATTTTCTTGGGATCGGAAGATTTCGGCTTATCTGAGGTGGAAGGGGTGTCCTTGTCCTTGTTGGCGGCCTCCTTCTTCGACTCTGCGGATTTTTTGGGCGCCATGGTTTGAGGGAAGCGTAGTGGGGAGGTTGTGTGCGTAGGGGGGGGAAGGGAAAGGATTGAGTGTAGAAGGCAGAGCGGCGAAATGTGGCGGAAGGGGCGGGGGAGATGGGTCGCGGTAAGCGGAAGGGGAGGGGGGCGGAGTGGGGGTGACGGAGAAGGGCGTTGAGGTGATAGGACGAAGGGATTTGGGCGCGGGTGCAAGAGGGCGGGCAACGGTGTGAGATTCAAAACTGTAGGTCAGGGGCCCGGTCAGGCCAGGTATGCGACAGTCCGAGGTGCCTTTGATCCGCTGCCGTGTCCGGCCCACTCCTTGTCCCGCCTGACACGTGTCGAGCCGCCCCGATATTTTGCGCGTTACCATTGGGCCACATCTGCCCCTGCCGTATCCCGTTCGGGTCGCAAAAAGTACTCTAGATATACAAATTAAATTAAAAAATTAAAAATCCATCTTGCACACTATTTCCTTAACGCACTGGTTTTCGGCAATACATAACATCTTGCAAAACACCGGGAGAGCAGCTTTGAGTACGCAGAAAGATTAAGAACGTATCGCAGATGGAGTACATAGTTGCTGTTTAAGCTGGCGTTTTTGGTTTTGAAGTTATTACATGCGGTTTTAAGGTGGTTTTAAAAGGCTTCTTTTCCAGACATATCTAAAAACGACCAGGGAACAACGTGCAATCCTCACAAAGTTCTTTCTGTCCCTTAGTCACAAGTCAAGTACAGTGGTGGGGTTGGGGTACCTTTTTCTTTCTTGTTGAGGAAGCGCAAGTCAAGAATAAAATGGCCCGAATAGTGTCCGCATATGAAGGCAACGGTCCAATAGACAGTCTAGAGAGAACGTAACACAACTTGATTGTACTATTAGCTTTCCACACGTGTTCCCGTGTAATACGTTTTCACGTTTCGTTTTTTGCCACGTGGCCACGATATTGTCGCCCTGTTATATCTTTCACTCTCTGTAGTCCTCGCCACGCATCCCCCCCCGCCCGCGTTCGTTCACCCGCATTGATCCGACCCGTTCTCCTTCACCCATTCCCCCACCCCCGCCACCTCCACCTCCGCCGCAATGGGTCGCCCCCCCGGCACCACCGTCTTCGTCGGCAACATCTCCTATGACACCACCGAAGACCAGCTCAAGGAGGTCTTCTCCGAAGTCGGCAACGTCGTCTCCTTCCGCCTCATGTACGACCACGACACCGGCCGCGCCAAGGGCTTCGGCTTCTGCGAGTACGAAGACAAAGAGACCGCCATGTCTGCCCGCCGCAACCTAAACGGCACGCAGCTCAACGGCCGCCCGCTGCGCGTCGACCTAACCGACTCGGACAAGCAAGCCGCCGCCGCAAACGGCCTCTCCCTCGCCCCGGACCCCCACGCCAAATCCCCCGCCCCGCCGTCCAAGGCCCCCGCGAACCCAGCCATCCCGGCCCCGCTCGCCTCCGCCAACCCGTCCATGGCCGCCATGACCCCCGCCGAGATCCACGCCGCCATGCTCCACCTCAAGAAGGCCGTCCTGCAGAACCGCGCCGACCTGCGCGACCTGCTGCTCGCCAACCCGCGCCTGGCCCACGCCATCCTGCACGGTCAGATCATGCTGGGCATGGTCCCTCCCCCGATGCTGCCGCCGCAGCCGCCGCAGCCGCCGCGTCCGCACGCCCCGAACGTCGCGCTGCCGCCGCCCGCGCGTGCCCCGCCGCCCGCGCGCGCCACGTCGATTGCATGGGAGC